>NC_092796.1:21302830-21414563 GCF_918797505.1 Bemisia tabaci
GATTACTCGTCGAATCGATGGAATTCGTGGATCCAACATTCACCTTGGTGCATCGCTCAACTGAGATATTAAATAACGTAACCCCACAAAATTGGATCATGATCGGTGCATCTTTTTGCGGGCGCGCGCCGATTAGAACAGGATGTAACAAAATTATTGAAGAAAAAAGTTACACGTCGTCATCACCCGCTACCACTGGATCCTTGTGTGGAATTACCAGCTTCCATTTAAACCCCGGTTCGATGGCCGAATCGGCTGCCCAAATAGCAAGCCATTTTGAATTGTGTGAACTTTGAAACACGTGAAAAACTTTTGCGAATTGACAATGTGCGGAGTGGAGGGTACGAATGCAAATGAGTGATTGCGCGACCACGAGGACATTGCGCATTGATACCGTTTTCCCAGCGACTGCGGGAATGGAAATCTATTCTCTTCATCGCCATCTATCAACAGGAGTAATGATTTTACACGTGAGGTAATTCTTCTACTGAAAAAAGACCAATGCAAACCGCTAACTGATGAACAGATAGAAGAGTATCAAGATGCCGAATTACCTTTTCAAAACGTTCATCTGAATAAAGAATGGTCCCACTCAAAACTCCTAGCAAAAGCCTACGCCTTATTTGACAATAGATTACCAAGTGATGCCTAAAATTTACGTTGAAGGTGTTAAAAAAAAACCGGTTTATTATTTTTAAGAGTTTCTTCAAACAATCTATGCACTTAGATTTGACCTCTTGTAAATTTTGCAAAAAAAATCCCAAAAATTGTACATTTTCACAGTTTTATTAAGTTTTTCAATTAAAATTTACAAGTTTTTTCAGAGAGTTTAAACAGTCCCTGATACTACGAAATATACCTTCAAACAAGAGCTATATTTCTGTTGCAGTGCATTAAACTCCAGTGAACGGAGCGATTGGAATACTTAACAATTTGGGAATTTTATTAATACTCATCGATAACTCTGCAAGCTCCTTTTCAACGAAAATATATTTACCTTTATTTCAAAACAAAATAAATCCGACCGCCTATAATTACAATTTTCATAATGGTTCAAAAACTTCTGCAAAAAGCCCTCCTATGGTAAATCATGGTCTTCAGTCTTGAATCAAGTTTTAAGAGGCATAACGACAATGGAACTACCAGACCACGTATCTTGGTTTGCGATGTTGTAGACTCCCTGTCATACTTTATTCTTTAAATGGAAAACTAATCAACATCAATTCTTGAAAACTTCCATGTTTTTTCTTCTCTTTGCGAAGGAAACTCAAAGAAAATTTCAAGAAAATATTATATTGATTTGCTCTCCTTGAAAAAAATAAAATGGAAGCGGAGATTTATAACCACTGCAAATGAGATACCTACATGGTCTGGTAGTTTCACCGATAATAGGGCCATCGCTTTTGCATTATTTACTTAAAAAAAATTACTTACACTGAGGCTGTGATATCAATGAGAAGAAACTGGGAGAGAGGCTGCCAGGTCATGTTGATTAGTCAAATAATAACAATGCCTTAAAAAACCCACTATAGACTCTTCAATGACTTATTAAACACGTATTTCCTCTTTCTGAAAGAAGTAAATTGACTGACAGAGTTAAACCCTGACAGCACATGAAAGATGCCCTGAGCGAAGTGAAGTTTTGGAGGAGAGGTGGGTGAGGTAGTTCCATAATATTTCTCTCCAGAACATTTACCAAATTTATTTGTTCCTCAAGGTGCCTTATCCAAGAATAAGCACATCAAGAGCAGTAAGTACATGATAATTATTAAAAACATTCATTTATGGGCTCAGAGAGCTCAGAGATCCCTCTGGACTCTAGCAAATCGATTTTCAGCCCCTAAGTAATTAAATATAGGACAAGTTGATCATTCCAAATTTTTTTTTTCGCCTTGGAAAAAATTGAGAGAAAGCAACATATGTTGTGATGATGTAGAATTTTGGAAGCAACATTAAAAGTTCTCAAATTTAACTGAAACTGGGAGGTAAGAATGGGCCATCATCATGGCCAGCTCGTACAACGGGCCGCTAAAAGTACCGAAAGGCGGCTGGAACTGGAGATGTCAAATTCAAATAATATATGCGATTACCGAATGACGGAAAACTGGCAGCGGAGGGCTTACCATCGGCTGTTTTGAGCAAATGACGGTTCATTCAAATAACACGCCACACGAGGTACCCTCTTTCGTCATTACAATGGCCGCTGCTCTCTCTCCACCCGCCCTCTGATACACATAAACATGTAGACCCAAACTAATTAGACGTTAACTACTTAGACGTAAAATTTTTAGACTTAAACACATTAGACGGAAAAATTCCATCAGATTGGCAGGATAAATTGCTTGTTATTTTTTTAGACCTAAAAATTTTGTTTCCTAGAGAAAAGAAACATAAGATGTTAAATATTTAGATGCTACCGTGTTAGATCTAAACAATTTAGATGAAAACAGTTTTGGACGCTATTGGTTTGGACATAAATGATGGATTAGACATTAAATATTTAGACCTAAAAGGTACCCTCCCTTACACGTTTCTCTGTAATTTAGAATTTAATGGTTTCCCATTTTTTCTTACCACGGCGTGTCTTCTTTACAATAAAGTGTAATGAGTTGAGAATTTTCAATCAATTTATGAATGTTTCTTCATAGGACGTAATATTTCATTTTTCTCTTTGTTATAACACTCACCTTAATATTGAACTTACCAAATCACCTTTATATTGAAACGCCTACCTTACAAAGCAAGACGCATGTTGTCTGTCAAATTACTGTCCACGTGTAGTAGTTCAATAACATGTTTTCGAGAATTACCCTTCCGTTAAAAAATTTAAGCATGGAAAATGAAAGAGAGGGCCTTCGAAGAAAAACTCAAAACCAAGAACGGTGAATGAAAGTAAGAATGAGCAATTCGTCGAATCATATGCAGTACCTGAATAAGATTCATCCTCGGTCGACTTACCTCCACAGAGGGTGAGATAAGATTCAGGGTAGAACTCTCAGCTGGGTAGGTAATGTAGGTAGGTAATGTAGGTAATGTGTAGGTAATTGTAAAACTACGTTGCACGAACTTAGCAGCATCAGCAGCCCCGGGGTGCCCGACCACCGACTTTGACTTCCATCGATATTGATAGAACTCAGTTCCATTCCAATGGGGTATTTCATTGGAATGGAACCGAGTTCTATCAATATCGATGGAAGTCAAAGTCTGTGGTTGGGCTGCACAAGCTTCACGTCGGTGTGCCCTTCGACCAAACAAGTCCTCAATTCAGGGATCATGTGGGTAAAATATGTCAAAACGTAATGAAAAGAGACCAAAGAAATCATGCATGGGTAGAATTGAAATCAGATGTAGATAAGTGCGATATCTCAAACCTTGATTCCGATGGGTGCCAAATCAAAATGAAACAAAGTTGCAGGGTGGTCAGGTTTTCCAACACGAGGCACCAACAAAGGAGAGAATCAAGACGATTATCCTCATTCGCGACAAATTAACCACGATTCCTTCACTCACCGTCGAGTCCACGCGCTAAAGATGAAAGTCACAACGAGAAAATACATGTCTTCGGAATACACGCGAATTTCATGAAGAGTTCAGAAGTTCAGAGGCGACAAACAAATAATACCCGCGTGGAGAGAGCCAAGACCGAACGCAAATTCGTCATGGCGTTCCATCACTTTCGCGGTACGTGCGACAGACATGATCGTCGGTTAATACACAGAGAACTGAAATTGTAGAAAGAAATAAGGGATGCAGAGAATTCAAATGCTTAAACACGACACGAAAAGTCACTGGTCACTTCGCGATCGCGAGTTCATTCTGAGGGAATGCGTAATGCTTGGAGAAGAGAGAAAAGACGATGAAAGAAACAGAACACTTCGCGGTATGCGGCATGATGGCCGCATGGGCCGCCAGCCGGTGAGAAAAAAGAGGAGGTGCTTGCATTTCCGGCATCTTGGACTTTTTTTGATGACGTAGGTCGGAACGGCGACTTTTATCATCGATTTTCTTGGAACCGGTGTATTTCATGGAAAAAATTCATTTTACATACAGTGTTTGAACTTATCTCATGAGTTGATTTAAACAAAAAAACCGGATGTTGTGGTCCGTTTTTCACACTTCGAATTCCGGATTTTGCTGACCAGGTTGTACCGACCTACGTCACAGGGTACACAATCCTCAAGATGCACACACCTCCTTTTCTTTTCTCTATGGCCGGCCGGCCCGCTGAGAGGATTGTTTACTACAGGTTTCAACAAGTCTAATGGACAAGGAGTGGGAGAAGATGTGGGGGGAGGGGGTGTGTTTGCTTTTGTCTCTGGCGATGACGAGCGCTGCGTTGCCATGTTTCGTATTTATCGTGCCCTATGACCGCAGGCCGACTGGCGCCACATTTTCCAAATCATTTAGTGTGCATGCATATACTTCAAAACAAGGTGACGATGACCAAACAAACGCGAGTCTCTCCTAACTCTATCAAAATTGCCATATACATTTTATTGGTTTCAAGGAGAATAATGGTAACTAGGTAAATGAAATTTTCTCGGATTTTTCTTGGAAGAAGTAGAAAATCGCAAAAAAACTAAAAGAAAACTGGGGTTGGGGTCTTTGAAGGAGTCATCCATAAATTACGTGAGGCACTTTTTCCTATTCTTAGTTCCACCTCTAAAAATTACGTAAGGCTCGACTGACCCCCCCCCCCCCCTTTTTTTCAATTATCGCAGATATAAGCATTACATCATCTTTTAGAAAAAACAATGCAATTTTTAGGCCAAAATTTTTATTAGTGAAACTAAATTTTTGAAGTAAGTTCATAGGAAATATTAATGATACCTACAATTAGTTTAATGAACAAAAATACGTGGAGCAAAATTGAAGATTTTTTTTGTCTTTGGAATGGTTAAAAGTATGAAGTTGACATAAGGATGAAGTCACTGCTATAACTTCCCACTTAGTGTAGAGGTGGGAATCAAGGGAAATGACAGGAGCATTGTCCGATCGGTCAGCAATCGGTGATGTGCTGATTTCCTCTATTTCATCTTGAATTTTATTTTCAACCCGACGAACAATGGATTTTTGCATTTTCTTTGAATATTGGATGGAAAGCTTACGTAAAGCTCAGCCCTACCCCTTCCTCCCTCGTAAAATTTAATTTACGTTGAATTTGATATTCAACGGCCTGTGTCTCAATAAATTACACGCTGTTTTCACAATATTTTCAAAACTGATTTTAAGAAATATCTCACGAAAATGGCTTAAATTCAGTCTGAGAAGGGTACAATTTTCACAATTTTCCGAGGGAGGGGCCCCCCGGCCCCTATTTGGTGCAGGAGACAGTGTGTGAAACCTGCATTTGATTTGATTTGCGACGCGCGTTGAACATTTCAAAATGTGTATTTTAATGTGTAAATGGCTCCGAACAATCTACATGGGCTCAAAGATATTCCAGAGGAATTCCGTAGGAAGAGCCAGAGGGGCCCCTCATGTACCTTAAAACTTGTCAAAGGGGGCTACGGTGCTCCAGAGGGACCCCTTCTGGCAAGTTTAGGGCGAGGCGATCGCCCCCCTGCCCCTTGGGCCAGTCTGCCCCCGTCACTAATACTGATGACTAAAGAGGTGAACGCTTTGAGTCTAACCAGGCCCGCCACATCTCATCTCGGGCCCTGGTACCAGTTTTCTGGCCCGGGCCCCTAGCGCAGAGGGGGGTCCGGGGAGCCTCCCTCGGGAAATTTTTGAAATTTTAAATCTATTTGGACGCATTTTGAAGCTCTTATGATGGAGATTTTCCATCAATTTCTGCAGAATACTTACGCCTTTTTTTTTTTACTTTCAGCACCAAATACTTTCGAATTGTTGCATTCAAAACATCTATAAATTTTTTTTGAGGGGGGCAGGTGATACTTTTCAATTCTAGGGGGAGCCGGGCCCCCCTGGACTCCCCTTTCGTACGTCTATGGCGAGGGAGTTGAGCCATTGAAGTCGAGGATGCCCAGACAGGAGCCTCTAAGCATCCGACAACGGAAGAAAATGAAACGCAGTTACTAAAAATCATCATCATTAATCATTAATATAAACTTCGAAGGATTCTGCCTTTTTCTATTTCACTCGAGGGGAAGTGTCCCCTCCCGGACTCTCTTCCCCACCCGGTGACTGACGCTGCGCTGCTGTGCTGAACGGTTCAGCCTGAACCTTTCCCCTACGTCTAACCGTTCCCCACTCCTCTGTCAATGAAACCATGCCACCGCTTTTACGTATTGTCGCTCGACCGCCCAGGTACCTACCGGCCACTCCGGCCAGCGGTCAGTTGATGATAAATCTCGCTCATGCTCCTATACGCAGCTACGCATTGATTACGCCAGCGAATTACTTCCAAATAATTAGAATTTCTTCGATAATAGTTTTCTTTATTTATTCGACGGTATTTTTTCTCTGTTCTACTGTGATTTCCTTGGTTCTCTACTGTGTTTGACTGTGTTGAAATTTATATTAATACTCACACGGAGAAAAAACTTCGTGCATGGGACCCGACGTTGAGATCATATGAATCTCTTAAAACTTGAGGTCCAGCTGCCGAAATTCGGGTCAGAAATCTGAAACACTTCGGTATGCACCGAGTACTTCAGATGTGTGACCTGAAACCTTCGGTATATACCGAACTACTTCAATTGTCTGACCCGAACTTCGGCAGATGGACCTTAACTTTTCGGATGCGTGATCCGAAAACTTCAGAGATCCATATGATCTCAGCTTCGGGTTCCATGCACAAAATTTTTTTCTCCGTGTTTCCTTTTAGGGGACGCAACTAAAATTTCAGTAAATTTTTTCAGAAAAGTAAAAAAAAAAAAAAAAAAAAAAAAGTGACTAACAATGGTTCCTCACCTTCTCGTGGTGTTGGCCGTTTTTACTAAGTGGGAACCGTCCATAAGATATAGTCTATTTCTTGCCCTGCCATTATTATTCTACAAGTTAATTGTGGAGTGAGAATTTCATAATGTTTTCTATGAAATCTTCAAAATATAGTGATAAAAAATTTGCAACTACTACAAAATCGGCTCGCGAAGCGAGCCGAATGTCACTCGCGCAGCGAGTGACCGGCGCGAGTGACCGGGGGTCCAGGGGCGTAGCCCCCGGCTAGGCGTGACGGGCGCGCGAAGCGCGCCCAGAACGGCTAGTATCATTCTATATATACTACTCAAAATCTTGAAAATAGATAGAAATCTCTAAAAAAGTAAGAAAAATTTTATAGTGCCCTAGCGTGTTTTTTAAACTTTATTCACCTTTTTTTTACCGAAATTTCAGGGTAATTTTTTCACTTTTCCTTACGAGACAATAAGGTTTACACATGAATTCGTAGTGGTTTGTCACCTGCGTCACGGGCCCCTCCGGGGCCCGGGCCCCGGTACTAAGGACCCAGTATCCCCCCCCCCCCCTTGTGGCGGGCCTGGGTCTAACAGTAGTATAGACCTCTGAATTTAACTTCTGCCTCGCCCGATTAATCATTGCGCTTTTTTATTTACTACAAATAGCCCACAAGGGCTAATCCTGCGCTTTAGTCCCATCCCCCTCCGTCCCTAACAACCAGTCCTAGGCGCCCGTTGTTTGAGACCATCAACCTCGGGTCGCCTGACCGGGAATCGAAGCCGGGACCCTCCGATCATCGAGTTAGCGCTACAAACACTACACAAGGCCTCCTATGGAACTTAAAATGTAAGCTATGCTCCTTTGCTTCAATTGTAAGTGCGAGGTATCTAGAATACAGCCTTTTTGAAACAAAAGTTTCAAAGGCAGCATGCTGCTTGACAACATGGAATGCTACGACTGAAATTGGTCATGGAGGGGATAGATTGACCTTCCTGAGATTCATTCATGTGGTTTATATTGGCTCAATAATGGCCCAGTCAAGTAAGAGGCCTTCATTCACGCCGTCGATCGTCGTGTCGCGAAGAAATGCATACAGAATGACGTTTTAAGTGTGTGTGGTGTCGTCTTAACAACGTTATCTACCACGTTCCCGGGTTCATACGTTCTACCCTACGTTAGGATCCATCAAATTTTTCAATTCAAAATTGACGCGGATGGGAAGAGCCCCCGGTAAGTACCTAGCCATGTTCAAACAATGTGTCTAAAATTTACACTTAAGTGGATATCTCGACCAGGAATAGAGCTGTAAAGTTCAGAATAGCTAAAAAATATCACAGTTAGTGGCCAATTTCATTATGAGGGCATTAGAGCTAATTACCTTTAAATCCATTGATACAGAATTGAGTGTTGAGGAGCCTGGTGAGATAGCTGAAATTTTTTGTTGCATCATAAGAACTATGACTTAAGTACTCTCTCAAGATTAACTTAATTGCATAGCTACGAAAGAATTAGGAATGTGGGAGCTGCACTATCTCTCGCCTATAAAAAGACTCTAACTGATTGTGAGTATCTCCGAGTACTTGTCAAAAGTTTCAGTCAACTTTGTATTGCGCTGTCGAATGGTAGACAATAGAGTTCCAGGTAATTTTTTTTACGCAATCCAGTGGAAACCCTTTTTTTCCTGTTTTATTTTTTACCTGCAATAATCTGAGAGGCTAACTCAAATAGATCATGAATTACTGGAGAGGGGGGGGGGGGATTCTTCCACGAAAGAGAAAAAACGCACTAGCATATACCTATTAAGGTTTGTCATGTATGAATGAAGCAGTAGTTCAAATGAGAAGTCTCAATATTAACCAAACTTTTTAGGTTCAATCAACAACATGTACAATTTGTCGTTTTTTAGACAGAGAGCGCAATTCCATTCCAAGTTTTTAAAAGTGACTCAAGCAATGTAATTTCTCACAGGAATATGGCACTGCAAATTTCTGTCAATGATATTTGCTGATTGCTGCGTGCAGTCAGCTAAAAAATAATTTACATTTGTATTTAAACATTCCCAACTGTTTTCTGGTAGAAATTTGCTATTTTCGAGTGGCAATTTTGCAACGTCAAAGTGGAGTTATGCTCTCTCGTCTGAAAAACGACAGAACATCTGCGGTTTCTCGTTTAATAACTTCCGTTGATGCTTAACTTGTAATAGATAAACTAACCATTTTCTGTAGCTCCAGGTGTACCTGGAGTGCAAAGTTTCTATGTTACATGTAACAATCACAAGACCTTAAGGTCTGCACGATATTTGGTGAGTATAATACAATAAAGAGATAATATACATAAAAATACTTTTGAAAAATTCTGTGAGGATTGTCGAAGCCAAGCGTTTAAATTTATTGTGCGGTCATTAAAAGTATGAATTTATGATCATTATTTTAAAATTCAAGTCTCTGATGGCCACGCTCCACTGCTGTGTTTTTCATAATCTAGGTGACCCTGACCTCCTAACATTGGGATGAATGAAGTTGCCTAAGACGCGAGAGCAACACTGCGCATGGTATATCGTTCAAAAAAGGTACTTTATTATGTCGGTGGAGGCCACTTGATCCGGATTATCAGCGAGAACAAATGAAGTTATTCAATTTTTTGGAACATTTTGCTCCTATAAACAGACATATGGACCGCGTTAAACAGAGAGGAACCAAGCCACATCAGCTATTGCCAAATTTAATTGGGCAATTTAATTTTTTACCCAATGATGGCTTTGCGGATTTTTCTGCAAATTTCGGTGAATTTCCTGCGTAGTACGAAGCAAATTACTCGCAAATGTCAAAGGAATCCGCCAAAACGTTCTCTTGTAAAAAATTAAATTGCTCTATTAAATTTGGCAATATCTGATGTGGCTTGGTTCCTTTCTGCTTAACGCAGTCCATTTGAACCTTTGCGCCCCTGGTAAAAATTGGCGATAGGAGCTGCGTTTCAAAATACCATAGGAGTTCTTATAGCCGACTGAAGAAGGCGATTGAAAATCATATAGCTGGCTGTAGAAAGTGGAAAAAATCATACGGCCGGGCTACACGAAGCGATAAAAAATTATACAGCCGGGCTATAGTTCCTATCACCGGGCTTTACACTTTATCGCCTGGCTGTTGTTTTTTCGGCATCGGCTATAAAAGGCTATAAGAAATTGTGTAGCAATTCGTGTGCTTTGTAAATCCTTAAGTTTGTACGGAATCACCTTAATATTTACAAAACGCGCATTATATTTTCCTTTACTACATATTTTTTTCATCAATTACAATGAGAATAATCCATACAGAGTGTGCAAACATTTCAAAGTCATGAGTTGAAAAACGCTGACTCCACGAGATTAAATATTAGAGCCTAACACAAAGCGGAGCGGCGGCGCACTGGCGCCTACAAACCTAACAAGGATACTTCACGCATTGCGCAGTGCTTGAAGTATCCCTGTTAGGTTTGTAGGCGTCAATGCGCGTTTCGCGCTGGCTGTCGAGTGTCCGCCCGCCGCGCCGCAGCGTATCACGGCGCTTGAAGCAACTATTTCACACCAGAGGTATTGCACAGTATCATACGAAATTGAAGGTGCTCCAACATATTCGGAATGGCAGGCGCCCTTCAAAAGCACGGAGCTTTCCTCGCAAAATAAATCAAGACACTACGGCCCAAAAAGAGAACGGTAGTCCAAAAACTCACTAAGTCCTAGCATCCGTAATTAGTAACGTTTAGCATACACTTTATCGCCAGGCTGTTGCTTAATCGCCATCGGCTATAAAAGGCTGTAAGAAATTGTTTTGCCGGCTGTAGAAGCTATTGGGAATCTTACAGCCGGCTGTAGGTCTATGGTATTTTGGAACACAGATTCTACTGCCAATTTTTACCAGGGCGATTTGGAGAGTTTTTGAACTGAAACCATTTTCAAGTCGGTAAACTGCCAGCCCATTTTTGCGTTTAGCAACTATGCATGCTCATTTGAGGTTTGACGGAGGCAAGCAAGAGTAGACCTTTTCCCCGTCTGAAAGAATTCCTTCAAAGTTTAAACATATTTGATAGGGTCCTTAAAAAGATAAAGATTCTTTAAAAGTCTACCTTTTTTTCAAAACAACTACAAATATACCTAAGATCGTGGATCGAAATTTTTAAGAATAAAATATAATGTAGAGTGAGGATACATCTAACATATTGTCTAAACAGTCTAAACAGATTGTCAATTTGAAGGTGTATATATTTTTTTTTTCTTCAAAATCAGTGAAAGATATATTGTAGACATGAATTTAGCAACCATTCCCTGGAAAACATTTTTTTAATCCTACCTCCAACTCGAATAATGGTGAATGGTACTGTAGTGTTCTTACCGATGCCTTCGCACGATGCCATACCCTGTTTCCTTTTCATATCTATCTCTGTCCATTAGCCTAGCGCCTGTCTTACGTTTTCACCTTTTATCTTTTCCTTTTAGCACCTTTTTACCTTTTCAACCCGCCCCGCGCCAGGCGGCACCCTTGTCCGCGACGCCGCGACCTTGCAAACAACCGTTAGCCCGGCACGGATTGTTCCTTACCTTTTTCTTCGCATTCTTTCCCTACCTTTTTCTTTCGCCGCTTTTCTTTTCAGGATGATAATCATCCCCTGGGCCAGAGCAACCAGCGGACACTCTGATTTCGGCCATCGCTCGGGCAACCACGCCGCACAGTGGATCGAGTCAATTAGAGAGGTCGGACATGCAAGTTTTGTCTAAAACCGCAAATTTTTGTGTTTATTTCGTCCCATTTTTAATTTCGATGGGTGCTAGCTGTCGGAAATGTCATGACGAAACCAGTTGAACCACTTTTGGAAGCTCAAAGTTTTGTATAAACGGAGTTAAAAACGTTTGAAGTTTCCAAATTTTGTCCGACCTCTCCTATTGACTCGATCCACTGTGCGCCAGGTTCGCGACGCCTTGACTTTAGCGTTATACAGGGTTAGTTAGTTAGAATTAGTTAACGCACCACTGGCCATAACTTTAGTTCTAATTATGATATCGATTTGTAGTTTTAGACATTTTTCCTCATATCGAGGGGGAAACTTTTTTGGGTAATTTCCAGGTTTTGATCCCTCGGAGGGGGAGGGGGGCGACTCAAAAATTTCAATGGCCGTCCCCTCATGGCCAGTGGCGCGTGACTTTTGAATAACCCTGTATACAGTGTCACCTCACTGTATGTTTGACTTATATATATTCGTTTGTTCGTACGATATCTGTTGTTTTTCGTTTATTTGTCATATCCATATTCGGTACCACCACGGTACGCGAACACTGGCAACGAGCAGTACACAAGAGTACCATGCCCCCGCTTGAACAAATCCCTAACGACGCACAGTGGAACGAGCCAATATGAGAGGTCGGACATGAAATTTTCGGCTAAAATTTCAAATTTTGATGTTTATTTCGTCACAAATTCAATTTCAAGGGGTGTCTCCGAGAGGAAATTTCACGAAAAAACCAATGGAGCTGCTCTTAAACTTTTTCGTTTCATAAATTCGAAAATATAAGCTTCTAAAGTTTCCAGATTTTGTCCGACTTCTCCTATATTAACTCGATCCGGTGTGCGACGACTTGCTCACTTTCCTGCGAGCCGATTATTGAAATTGATAGACAAAGCTATAGACAAAGAAGACAAAATGAGTATGGAGCGACCCGATTGGTTGAAACGGGTACTTGTTACAGACTATGGGAGAATATCATGGAATAACTGTAGGGTCTCTCGTGAGTTGCCGTTAGTTGGACCGCGTTAAACAGAAAGGAACCAAGCCACATCAGCTACTGCCAATTTTAATGGACCACTAGACAAGGTACGAATTTCAGCATTCTGATACATGTTTCTCAACCAAAATTTCACGTAGAACACGATACGCACAACGAAAATTACCAAAATCAACTCCTGACGAAGATATTCAATGATTCTTGATGCGTGAATTCAAACCACCCGCTCATGAAAACTCAATGCTCTACGTGATTCACATCGCGCGCTAAATGTTTATCATGACAGTCTCTACGATGTAAAAATCTTCAGCTTCAATCTTGAAACTTTGGCTCAGCTATAGCAAATTACCAATAGTTTGAACAACACATGGTGGAAAATGAACATTGCTCGATTGAGAAGCCTGCTGAAACCGTTGTAGTGCGCGATTTGACTCGCGCAGAGCTTTGAGTTTCTTGTCAGCGGGCAGTTCAAATTCCTCGTAATCAGTGCGAAATAAAAACGTTAATATCTTCGTTAGAAGTTGATTTCGGTAATTTTCGTAGTGTGAATCGTGTTCTACGTGAAATTCTGGTTTAGAAACATGTATCAGATTGCTTAAATTCGTACCTTGTCTAGTGGTCCATTGGGCAATTTAATTTTTTACGTGAAAACGGTTGTGCGGATTTTCGTGCAAATTTCAGTGGATTTTTTCCATAGTGCAGGGCAAATTCCTTGCAATTTTCAAAGGAATCCACACAAACGTTCTCTCGTAAAAAAATAAATAGCCCACGTAAATTTGGAAATAGCTGATGTGGCTTGGTTCCTTTCTGTTAAATGCGGTCCAGTTAGTCTATCCCTTACCTCGTTTGTCTGTTGAAACCACCCGCTTCCACCAATAAGATCGCTATATTCTCAATTAGTCATCTTTGTCTATCGCTTTGTATATCAATTCCAGTAATCAGCCTGCTGGATGAAATGACCCCTTACATTTCCACAAAGCTGTTGAACATGCTTTAACTTTTGCGAACTTTATTTTCTGCGTTCTTGACTAGGTGATCAATGATCACACCCTCTAACCTAAACCCTATGTTTTTATTGTAGAGTCCTGGATAATGGTCCATCTATTCAACGGCTAGAAGAAGTGAGAATTCGTTTTGTATATTATAGACTCTTGTGAGGAAGCATCATTTTGCGAGCTCGTCCACTGTGAATTTCAAAACGAGGTCATTCAAAATGGAGTTATATCTACGGGGATGTTTGATCGCGGTCGCTCTCCTGGTGCTACCTCTCCCCAGTGATCCGGCCAGAATTCTTGGCGTGTTCCCTTTCGAGAACTGGTCTCACACGCAATTTTTCATTCCGCTCATGAAGGAACTCGCTGCCCGCGGCCATCAAGTGACCGTCATCAGTCACCTGAAGGCACAGAAGGTGAGTCAAATAAACGTGTAATTTACTAGGTTACATGGATCCTCCTCGAGGAAAAAGGGGTCTGACTGATTTTTAAAACGACGCACAGTGGATCGAGTCAACAAGAGAGGTCGGACAAAATTTGGAAACTTTAAACGCTTCTAACTCCGGCTGTACAAATTTTGATGTTCCAAAATTGGTTCCATTGGTTTTCTCGTGAAAGTTTCCTTCAGAAGCACTCCTTAAAATTTAAAATGTGACAAAATAAACATCAAAATTTGCAGTTTTAGTCAAAAATTTCATCTCCCACTTCTCCGAGTGACTCGGTCAACTGTGCGACGGCGCCAAAAGTACGTTTTTTTTTTGAAAAAAATAAATGTTCCTTTTTCACATTTAAAAGCGAAGAGAAGCAAGAGAAATGTTTCGAAAAAACCCTTGGTATTGCCTAGATTTGATTTTTCCCACGAAAGAACCATTGGATATCTCTATCAGTTGGAAAATGTCTCTGATTTGTTTTTTCCTCCCTCCCTCCTTATTTCTCATTTCCTCAAGAGATCATAAAAATGAAAGCTTATTATGTATCCAATGAAACCTTCTATGATTTCTTTACTGACTCGAATTCTAACAATTAACAAAGGGCGAGTTCATTTGAGGAGGTCACGATTACGTAAATGAACCTCTATTGCCTCCGGGCCTTTGTGCAGTTTGAGCTCACTAAATTGTTCATGATACTTCTTTCTGAAGAAATTAGGAGATTATACTCTTCCATCACTATGATACAGTCTAATTTTTGAAAAGTTTTGTGCATCCATCTAAAAAAAAAAAAAATGAAATCAATACGCTTGGTTCGACTGCGCAAGGAGTTAGAAACGCGAGCCCAGAGCACGCGTGATAGTATTTAACGCCTGGATGCAACTATTCGTGCTTGGGGATTGTCTGTGTTGCATAAGGGAACAATTGAAGGCGCCTTGAATTTTAAACTATCGTCACAATGCAGCTGCGGTTAGCTCTCTGCCGTCGCTTGCAAAGATTCGCTTCAAACGATTTGAATGAAAGGACATAAAATCAGAGTAATAGTACTGAGACGTTTGCTTTTGCCACCCTTCTTGTTATAATACGGCGCACTATACCAGCCACAAGGCTCAACCCAGCCCTAAACCCGAAAGAAGTCCCTATTTTTAGGGGGAAAAAATTAAAGTTGAAAGAGTGTGTGTTGTTCCAAGTTAATGAATAAAGAAGGATATACAGCTGTATTTCCTTGATTTTAGGTTCATATTTATCATATTATGGTATTATACGGTTACTCAATCACGCACCCTGACATCTTTGTTCAAAAATGATACGACTATCGTTTAGCGTCTTCCTCATAAGAGGGGATCACTTTCTGCAAGGGAAACCAGTTTCATGTATCTTGGGTGGGGCACTCAAAATCAATGGCCACCTGCAATAGTGGTGACTTATTGCAAAGTAACCCTGTATGTATTTCAGTACAGTTCTACTTTTTTTCAGCCTGTCGCGAACTACACGGAGCTCAGCCTACACGGGTTGGTACCAATACTCGGCAACGTAACGATAAATCGCGTGGCGGACATAAGCGTTTTCGAGGCCATTATACATGACATCCTGGACATAGGTGTTGAGAGCTGTCAAACTATTCTGGAAAGTGACATCATGCGCCGTTTCAACCAATCAGACGCCGCTTTCGACGCTGTCATCGCTGAGATTTTCAACACGGACTGCTTCGTCCCGTTCGCACACAGGTATGTGCTCGGCGCAGGCCAATTGTTGAAATTTTTTTTTTTTCCCTAAAGGCTGACGGACATAGTAGTAGATGACATAGCGACGGTGTAAGGTCGGCAATCACATAACTCGGTTTGCGACGTCGCAGACTTCCTTTCGTACTTTATTTTTTAAACGGAAAACTACTCAGCGGCAATTCTTTAAAACTGTCATGATTTTTCTTCTCAATGCGAAGAAAATTCTGCAAAAACTTCAAGAAATAATGCCAATTTCTTCTCCTTTAAAAAAATGACGCAGAGGCGGAGATTTTCAGACACCGCAAACGAGTTATGTGATTGCCGACTTTCACCGTCGATAGGCTAAATGGCGTAGTGTGACTGGTCTGCTATGTGTTATAGCTGATTTGTCGTGCCTATGTTGGGTGGAATTGACGACAATCTAAAGGTACCTTTTAAGGTCCCGATAGCATGTCGTCCATTCAATCCGACAAAGCAGCGATAAGACATAGCAATCCAATCACACTGCGCCATTTAATCTTTGTCATCTATTTCTGCACGACAACACATGCAAAATTTCAATAAGCGGCCTGCTCAGTCGTGGTGGCGGGTTGCTTGGACTCTTTGAATAAAAATACAAATTATTTAAAAGAACTGAGCGGATTTCTACGTCTATTAATTCTGATAGAATATGCTAGGAGCACAAAAGGGGCGGCATAAAGGGGTGCATAAGAGCGTGAGAGTAGTGAGAGAGCGGTGACAGGAGGTTTTAAATGAAATGAGGGGGTGCCAACTCCTTGATGGGTTATGGGAGGACCGAGTTTAGTGTCGGTTAGGCGTCACAGAGCGTCAAAGAGCGCTGTAAAGGGCGTATTAAGGATGAAATTCTGATTGAATCTGCTTACTTTCTCTCAAGGTTTAATGCGCCACTGATCGGGGCCTCATCCTCGGTGCCGTACCCGTGGTACTCAGACCGGCTCGGCATGTCCAACAACCCTGCATACGTCTCCACGCTATTCTACCCTCTCGGCTCGGACGATTCCCTCTGGGGACGACTCTGTAACTCATTCTACCTCCTAGCTACCCAGCTTATCTACAGAGTGTACTACCAACCAGCTGCTCAGAAGATTGCGAGCGAATTTTTCGGGCCGTCCATGCCACCGCTCACGGAGCTGGTTAGAAACACGAGCCTCCTCCTCCTTAACTCGCATCCGAGCATCACGGCAGCCCGTGCCTTACCGCCAGGTGCCGTGCAAGTTGCAGGTCTTAATTTGAAGGCGCCGAAAAAACTACCCCAGGTGAGACAGGCATATGTATAACTATACTGCCGTGCTGAGGAAAAACACCGTATGAACATTCGAAAGTTCCAAATTTCCTTTGATAAACTGTTCATTTTTGAAGGAAGCTTTGGATATTTTTCCTTGGGATTTTCAGGAAATTTAGGTGAAGTTGCGAACAAAATTATTTGAAAAATTGGAGGAAGAACGTTTGCAAATTTTCCCGGAAATCCGTGATTAATTGAAGGAAATATGGCAACGCCTGAGGGCTTTTAAGGCGTTTTTCCTTAGCGCGGCAGTATAGTAAGTTTGATAAAACAATTCCTAGATGGGGAAAACGCGAGGCGCTATTAAAGTAAAGGGTATGGGGGGGGGAGGCTGTGAGAGGTGAGGAACTCAGGGATTCTTTCGCGGGAAATTTTGAAAAATTGTCCAATTTTCTTGTTCATATGTTGAAGCCTTTGGTCTGCTTTGACTCCAATTCTTTTTAAAACTTATTGATTTCAATTCTTTATAAAATTGACAAACTGTTTAATCGCCGTCGTGTTTTATTGAATCGGCAAATTGGAAATGGGCGTTTTTGCAAGTTAAGGGCATATTCAAAAGTAAGTGCCGATGTTGGGCCTCTGCAGAAGAATAATTGACCCTTTCACCATTTAAGATTCGTTCTGAATCTTCCACAGGAAATTTCGTCTATACCTCAATAATTTGTATTCAACAAGGAAGAATCATAAAAAATTTCTAGGAGGTAAACTGATCGGCTCATCACGTGCGTCTGACGGACGACTTCAGCCAGAATCAGCCTCTATGAAGATGCCTTATTGAATAGGTTTTGCCTACTTATTGTCTTTAATGTTTTGTTATTCAGCAGGAAGCTGGAAAATATTTTGCGTCAAAACTTTGAAAGCAAGTATTGGAAATTTATGGGGAAAAAATCAAAGTTTCAAGTTAAGTTTTTTGCGAAAAGTTATAAAACGTGAGAGAAAACTAGGAAATGAGAAACTGAAATGCAGTCGAGGTGATTCTCATTAAAGCTGAAAAAATAACTTGAAAGGCTAAATTTTGCAAACTTAAATTTTTGCGTGAGGACACGCTCGTAAGTTTTACTAAAATTAGCATAAGTGCGAGCAATCTCAAAGTTTTGATGTAACGAATTTAAGCTTTTAAAGTTTCCAAATTTTGTCCGACCTCTCCTATTGACTTGATCCAGCACAGTGCGCCCTACCTTAGATCCGCCTATGTGTGAGGAGATCGGAATTGCCGATACTGAGCCTCCCTGATGAGGGAAAAGCGAGATTGTGGTCAGCTAACATTAATGCAAGCTTATTTCTGGAACATTACATGTGTATGTCCTAGTGCGTTTGAATGCGGTAGGATCTGGAGGAGTTCATCTCGGGCGCCGAGCACGGTGTCATCTACTTCAGCCTCGGCTCCATGCTGGACGCTGCCTCGTTCGAGCCGCAAAAGAAGCGAGCCTTGATCGACGCCTTCGCAGCCCTACCGCAAAGGGTCCTTTGGAGGGGCGAAGACGACCCTCAAGCCCAGAATCTGCCCCCGAACGTCAAAATGATGCGCTGGCTCCCACAACTTGACATTCTCCGTGAGTCATTATTTTTTGAAACCGACGTATCACTTCAGTTTTGGTGCGAATGCCGGGCACTAGCAATGGAGATGTTGCATGTGTGAGGGATTTGCGATTTGACGTGCATATGAATTCCTAAACAATCAATCTCAACTTTTGAGGAGGATGAGGGTATCCCACCCTACCCTGAGAGTCCACTCTACATCAAGACAAATCTCCATGCAAAGATAGGGAGCAAATACATTAGCAGGGTCGCCGTGTTTTCAGTTTTGGAGTCCCCAAATAAAGTGGCAGCCCTGTCAACGTATTTGCTCCCTATCTTTGCATGGAGAGTTTGTCTTGACGTAGACGTGGACTCTCAGAGTAGGGTGGGATATCCCTCCATCCCCATTTTGGCCTCAACTTGAGAGCTTTTTTTGAGCTTGGGAGTTGATTTCAGAGAAAATCAGTGGCACCATCGTGTTCCTCGCGAACTTTTACATATGAAACAACAGTCAAATCGCAAATTCCTCACACATGCAACATCTTCATTGTGAGCAATCGACGAGAGTCAGGAACCAGAAAAGAATTTCAAGTTTGTCTAAACTATTCGAATAAGTTTGGCACAGATTTGGAGGAGTAAAAATAAAAATTGCAAAATTACGACTGCAAACCCTTACTTGCGCGTGACCTCGGCATTGGTTACTGCATTTTAAAAGTGAGATTATTGTAGGTACAGCGTGCACTCTCTGGGGAGCAACGACTCTCAAATAATGTGTTAAGAATAATCCTTGGATTGGAAAATATTAGTATTCTAAGAAAAAATTCTTTTGACATTTTTCAGAAATTGGAAACCTTCTTGCTCGGGATTTTGACAGACAGGATTTGTTCAGCAAAATGTCTAAAAAGCGAAATTACAGAGTCTTAACGAATTTTGAACGGTGCGTCTGACACCTAGAAATTAAGGCGTTGGGTGCGAAAAGGGCATTTCTTGGTTGCGGCGTTTCAGAATCTCCTCTGCTGATTTATACTTCGGAGAACTACTTTGCCGTGCTAAGTAAGAACGCCGTATGAACCTTCAGACGTTGCCACATTTCCTTCAATAAAGACCTAATTTACTAGGAAAATTGTGAATGTTTTTCTTCAATTTTTCTAGACAATTTTGTTCGCAATTTTGTCTAAAATGTCTGAAAATTTCAAGGAAACATACGCATAATCTTTCTGAAAAACACATGTTTTATCCGGGGCAATTAGGCAACTCTCGAATTTTCATACGGCGTTCTTCCTTAGCACGGTAGAATTCGGTGAAGTTTCTGAAATTTTTAGTTTTTAGCGTTGGAAAATCATAAAGAAAATCCAGTACGAGTTTCAAGAAATTCGATGCATTTGTTTAAAATTTAATGTATGAAACGTTAGCAAAGATCCCGAGACACCGCAATCAAGAAATGTCCTTTCTGCAGGAAGCGTTTCAAGTTCAACGATTAAACCGCGCACCGTGCTGTGTGTGCAATGCGTGAAGTATTCCTGTGACCGACTGCACGTTTGGCGCAATGCGAGAAGTATTCTCCCAGCCTTGCAGGCGCTACTATGCGTGTGACGCTGGCCGCACTGTGTTTGCCGCATTATTCGAACTCGCCTTATGCCGCAATCACACGCTGAATTTAGCAGCTGAATGTGGGAGTCAACAGTCATCGCCCAACGGCTGAAATTTAGCAAATTCGAGTTATTTTCATCCAGATGTGTATCAAATCTACTTGAATAGTTCAAACACATTCAAAATTGGTCCGATGGTTGCTGAGAATCGTTGCTGAATTTTGCGCGTCACGCGCAAAATTCAGGCATCGGGCCGATGACTTCCACATTCAAGCTACATTCAGCTCCCACATTCAGCGTGTGATTGCGGCATTAGCAAAATTGCGGCATCGAATAATGGGCCTTTAGCCCATGTTGTTTTTCGACGCCGTATGAGCATTCCAACGTTGCCTCATTTCTCCCCATTAAATATTTTTTCCGAGAAAATTTAGGAACCTAAAAGTGCCGACCAAAATTTTTACGGTTTTTTATTAGTACCCAAGTATAATTTTTTTACTTGCATTTTACGTTTTGAAAATTTTACGTCAAAAATGCCCAGTAAGGGTTCTCTAAAGCAAAACAGTTTTTTTTTTTTTTTTTTTTTTTTTTTTTTTTTTTTTTTTTTTTTTTTTTTAATTCGTCTTTTTAAAATGTAATTGATTTTTTTTTAAGTTCATTAAAGTTCGTTGCTACGAAGTTTGGGCGCCATTCACATGTAATTACTCATTCCTTTTTTCAATTTGATTTAATATTCGAACTACCCTGACTTTGTGCAAAAACGATATGTGAATGCACTAAGTGACAAATTTTGCTGCCACAAGCGGAGGAAATTGAAGGTGTTCCAGCTTTTTCAATGGTTAAGTTTGGATACAACTATTCGTGTTCTCGGGATGTCCGGGCTGCATACACAAAACATTGCAGGCGCTCTAGTTTTTCCTGGCACAACGTATGGCAACGGTTGTTAGATTTTCAGGGTTCTCTATGTTGCATTTACAATCGTATATACCATGAAATCCTAGAAATTCGGACGAATCGTGCAGCACCATGGCCGCGTTGCAAAATTTTGCAAATTGCGAAAATGCATATTGGTAATAATTTGCGGGATCGACAACCGCGATGCCTTTATGCTTATGGAAATGTTTTTGGTGGAAAATGTGCATCATTCGGCAACACTGCCGTGATGGTACACGTCTCATCCAAATTTCGGGGATTTCATGATAAACACGACTGTAAATGCAACGTAGAAAACCCTTGAGAACTAACACGCACAGTCACACATTGAATTATCAGTACCAACGTAGATATTTGTGCTATCATTTTGAACGTATAGTTCTTTTTTTTTGCAGGTCATCCTAACACCAAATTGTTCACTAAAATCAGAGCGCCTGCAATTTTTTGTGTATGCATCACGGCTATCCTGAGAACACGAATAGTTGTATCTAGACCTAGCCATTTGAAAAAGCCGGAGCTCCCTCAATTTTTCCTCTTGTGATGCCAAATGGACTGAGTTAAGCAGAAAGGAACCAACCCACATTATGGAAAAAATTGAGTTATGAGTGGTTTTGAACTCAACCACTGCTCTACTCTCTATCGCCAAAAATTCAAAGTTTTTGTTGGAGCAAATTTTGCAGAAATTGAACTTGAAGTTTATCTTTTACATTGAGTCTTATGCAGGAGCTAAACTTTAAACCTCTTTTTCTCGGTTCGATCCCGATGTGGCTTGGTTCCTTTCTGTTTAACTCCGGCCAAATGTGTCTCATTGCATTCATGTACGGCGTCATTTTCACGAAGCTAGGGCGATTCGAGTATAAAATCAAATTCTAAAAAAGAAATTAATAATAAATATATAGGTAAATAAAATGATACAGTATTCATGTGGCAGTTGGGTATACTTAACAGCGTTACCTTCTTCTACTAAAGGACTAACTAAGGACTAACTAAAGGACTAACTAAAGGACTAACTAAAGGACCTTCTTTCATACTAAAAGGGACATGCGTCTCATGCGTCGGCTTTAGAGGGTCGTATGTACTTTCAGTTCTTTATACTCCCTTCTTAAAAAAGAAAACCAATCTTTTAGGCACAATTGAATTCAGTACCAACGTAGATATTTGTGCTATCATTTTAAACATTATGTGTTTTTTTTTTTTTTTTTTTTTTTTTTTTTTTTTTTTTGCAGGTCATCCTAACACCAAGTTGTTCATAACCCATGGGGGTTTGTTTAGCTTGATCGAATCGATCAGTGCAGCAACACCGGTATTGGGAATGCCACTTTTCGCTGATCAGTTCGACAATATGAAGAATGCCCAGGAAGTTGGTTTTGGACTATTTTTACACTATTCTGATCTCACCAAGGAGAACATCCTCCGGCTCATTACGAAATTGCTCAGCGATTCTAGGTGAATGAAATATAAAGTGTGCATGTACTATGATTTATTTGTGTACAGCGAGATACAATCTGATCGTTGCAATTTTTTTCGTAGCTCTTTAAACTGATTTCTCACAGTTAAATAATTTTCAGGAGATTTCAACTTTCATACCTAGTCTGATGCCAAAAGTTTTTTGGTTCAATAAAAGAAATTTAAGTTCAAGTTTTAGGCATCCTGTGATCCTGGTCATATTTTGTACAAAGGGGTGCTTGTCACCTATCAAGTAGTCTCCAATATCTCCAATAGGCAGGGCCGGATTTACCTACATGCCGCCCATGGGCCGCCTGTATTTTTCCGCCCCCTTCTCATTTGTTTTGAAACATCAATTAAATCGTATTCGACAGTGGTTCGATGTATCGTTTGGTTCAAAACAATAGAACATGACCTCAAAAATTTGGAAAAGCTGAAAATGAGAAAATTACTAACAATTTCACTTATCATTGCCATTTGGTACTCGAGAGAATAAAAATTCGATCATACTAGACCCGTTACCTCAAATTTCTAAATTGACTTTTGAGGCTTTGGTTACATATTGAACCAATCGATAGGTATCATCTCACCTGTGTGATCTGTCGAATACGATCTATAAAAACCATCAAGTGAACGTGCCGGTGGGGGAGGGGTGTATAAGACGCGTTCACTCGTGTTGGGCACATTTTTTGTAAAAGCCTTGTCAACACTAACAAAATTTCAGTTCCGTAAACCCATCCCTGTTTGGACAAGGCCTTCCATTTATAAAAAAGAACGAAAACATGAAAGAACAAATATAAACGTGGTTAAAAATTGTAACTTCCACCGCAGCGCCGACCGCACTGTGTTGGCGCAATGCGTGAAGTATTCATGCAGTCTTGTAGGCGCTATGCGTTTCACGCCGCGCCGACCGCTGCTGACCTCACCGTTTGGCGCAATTCGTGGAGTATTCATGAAGTCTTGTAGGCGCTATGCGTTTCAAGCCGACTGCTGCTGACCGCAGTGTGTTTGACGCAATGCGTGATGAAGTATTCATGCAGTCTTGTATGCGCTATGTGTTTCATGCCGATTGCCGCGCCGCTCCGTTTCGGGCATATAGAGTACATAGAGTCGTAATGTAAATGGGAGAGCTGGCGCCATGTTCTGCTCGACGAATTCCGAGCCCGGTGTGCGCCGAGTTCGGGTCGCTTTTTCGATACATTTTCGATCCAAAATGGCGGTGTGGAATACGTGGTAATTCCTATCTCCGTTGTTGTTGTTGTCACCGGATGGCCGGGTACCCGTGTATCGCAAACAATCGATTATGTATCGAAAAAGTGACCCGGCGTCACACAGGAGTCTCGGAATTCGGGACATGGAAAATGCTTAAAAGTGGCGCCAGCTCTCCCAATTACATTACGACTCTATGTACTCTACTAGGGGGCTACGCCCCTGGCCGCTACGCGGCCCAACCCCCTGAAGGCGCTCCGCGCCATCAATGGGCCGCTTCGCGGCCCTATTTTTCCCTCCTATCAGTGTTAGTTTTATTATTCCCCAAAAAAATACGATATGAGGTATACTTTAATTTTAAACTTTACTTAAAATTACTTTAAAATTAAAAGGACGCGTTTTGGAATGACTGCTTGATGAAATATTGCAGTAAAACAATGAACAATGATAGCCAGGTAATAATTAAGATTTCATTAGTCGGGAATCGAGCCCACACTGTGATCAAAGCGGACGCCATTGACGTCTTTAGACGACTCGGCCACCGCTCGGCATAAAGTCTCAGGTGCGAATCTTGTGTAGATAAGTGTAGAGCTGATGCGCAGGCTACACAACTACTGCGCAACCTCCTCGACCACTGCGCATCCTCCCGCGCATAGCGGTAGCAGTACCGGAGCATTCTATAAACTCACTCACTTTTATAACGTGATTTTAAAAAAACCTGGGTCCTTTTTCCAAAATCTGATTACAGCGGGCTCATCTAGGGCCTATTACCTGTCGATTTACGCAAAAATCATGGAAATCGGCCCGGTAGAACGCTCAAACGAACTATGACAAAAAGTATAAATTTACATTGTTTAAATGGGAGAATTCGCAACTTTACCACGTAATATAAAAACACCTGGGCCATATTTTGAAAATCTGAAAAGAGTTGGCTTATCTAGAGGCAATTGCCCGTCGATAGCCGCAAAAATCATGAAAATCGGCCCGGTAGAACGCTGGAACTAAGCGTTACCAGTTTCGCAAAATTAGGAGGTCTCGGAGCTTATATGTAGTATAGAGATGGTTTCGGGTCAAATTGCGTGTTTGGTTTCTCTCTTAACTCGACTTACTATGGTGTTGTCTCTTGTATCGCCGAAAGACGACAAAATTAGAAATTACTATACTTTTACTCTCAGGAAATGAGAGATTTTGTCGCCTTTTCTCGTTTGTAATTTATTTTCTGAATCCGATTGTTTTCTCTCATTTTTTGATACCTACATTCAAAAAGATTGCAAAATTTGCCGCCCTTTAAATTTTGCCGCCATGGGCCGCGGCCCATGTGGCCACCCCCTTAATCCAGCCCTGCCAATAGGTATATTAAATGCTCTGATATGAGGTGTTTGAAAATAGTGCTAAGATCTTATTGGCACCTCATGGAGTTTCCAGAGCTGGCAAAGCTAAGCAGAGTTCGGTCATATTTGTTGAAATGGTCGTCAAGCCACTAAGACCTACAGGGCAATGCGGATGAATGAAAGACCAGTGATTCAGATTTTAGTAAAGCTATTCTAACAGCCACTACATTATTGTAGAGATTGTTTAGCTCGATGAACCTCATTCATAGCTATTTCAGGCGTAGCTGTTTTATTTCAGGCATGAATATAGGGAGGGAGGGACTCCCCTGGCTTTCCCAAAATTGTGTGCTCCATCCCTAGGAAAATTTCGCATTTTGTCCCTCAATACAACTTTAATTTCACAAAGAGTTGATGGTCTCATGACCTCTTCCAGATAAAATTCATAGCTACTCCATGACACACTGAGATTCACCTAGACACCTCTACATTTACATACACTAATTTCTTAGAGAAAAACTTCTAAGTTTACTGAATGCAGCATAAAAATTCTCTCTTATTTTCGGCAGCCTCTAAATGCTCGAATCTCATGACTTAGCAGTTTGCCTGTTACTAATTTCTTCTTCTGATTGCTATTTTCATAGGTACGCTGAGACAGCAAAGGTTGTTTCTGACCGATTCAAGGACCGACCGATGTCCCCAATGGACACAGCAATCTACTGGGTAGAATATGTTGTCAGACATAAAGGTGCCCCTTACTTGAAATCACAAGCAGTCAATTTACCTTGGTACAAGCTTTACCTTTTGGATGTGATTTTGTTCATAGTCTGTATAATATTGGCTACGTATAAGACAGTCAAGCTAATAATTAAGTCCACTCTTTGCGCGGCATCATTACCTCCAAAGAAACATAAATTGATGTAAATTAGGCATCAAAATTCAATATTTCAGTGTCCTAAATATTATTCCCAGCCGATTTTAAAAATTACTCATTGTTATTAATTTATTCAATCAGTGACAGCTTGAACATCATTAGACTGCATTCAGCAAGAAGGGACCATACCATGTCAAGCAACAACTCGTGAATCGCTTTTATCCAAAATATGGTTCCTACCTATCAAACTTGGAATAATGAGTATTTCAGCTGACAGCATTGAAAGTTTCAGACATGGAATATGTACCTAACAATTACACCAGTTTTATTCGCAAGCTGTAGCATTCTTATTTAAATTTTGCCTATCTTAAATTGTTAGCAGCCTTGATGCGTTTCGAAATCAGAAGAGTAGGTTATCATTGTCTTTTCAATTTAAACAAACGAATCTGTGAGAATGAAAATGAACCTCGCGGAAACTTAAAAATGCCTTACTTTTATTGAAGCCAATGAAGAAAGCGCATTTAGGTCAATTTGGGTCTTTGAAGAGAAGGAAGGAAGGGGCTCCAAAGTACTCAACCTTAGGCACCGAAAAGCTTTTTCTTTGATCAACTCTTACACCCACTCCGCAGTTTTTTGTGCCTCTTGAAAATTTTATTTTTCCTGGTTGGTGCGTTTTCATTCTCACTGATTCAAACAGGCCTATGAGAATAAATAATGTAAGAATGATTCAATTACATGAGAGGTATGTTTACTCTGAAAGACAATATGTACAACATAAATAAGAAAACTGTTTAAAAAAATACATTTGAAGTGTTGACAATGACTTTAAGACAGTCAAAATAATATCTTAGAAAATAATTTTACAGGGAGCCAACATTCTCTGATGTGAATTGCAGTCATCACAGTGATACATTGAACAATAACTCTATTGAGGATACACCATAGGAAGAATATTTCTTTTAAAAAATAACAAATATGATTCTTCTCGATGTGTAGTTCTTGTTTATTGAGAGCAGATTTCCTTGCGTCAAAATGAAAAAATTCAGTAACAAGTAGGTTTCAAATTAAATTGAGATCTAGCAAGTACTTAATGAGTTAATTTCCAAAAAACAAATAAATAAATAAATAAATCTGGGTATGGAATTAAATCAAGTCCACAACTAAAATTCGAATGTATGTAGACATTTGGATACTTTTATTTCTGACGCTGTGTCACAGAGAAAACAATGCAATCTGCTTTTTGTAAAGAGAAAAATTTCAACGCTAATCGGGCGTATTATTGACTTAGGCCACAGATCACCAATATTAATTCCACCAAAAAATGATACAATCATAATCAGAGAATATTAAATTACAGTCAAATCAATAGATCCCTTATTAAAGTAAGTAAGCGCTTTACTACAACAGGCAAATATTCCTCAGAAAAGACTGAATAGTACGAACACAAATTTATGCATCTACATATTTCACAATCTTGTATTCATTGCTTCTTCACAAATTGAGTTCATGTTGTGACTGACTTCTGTCAACCTTTCTTGCTCCCTTCTCCATTGCTCTGCAGTTCTTTAAGGGTGGAATTTGTTTCAAGACAGAATTACATGTCATCAATAAATCGATGAATTTGAGAATCAAAGAAAAAATTACCTAACATAAGCAAAATAGTTTGAGCAAAAGTTGCCACACTTTAAACTTGAGAATTGTAAAAAATTCAGTCACCTATAATTGCAGAATGAGATACAAGACGGCACAAATAATAGTACCAAAGCTGTATAATGCTAAATTTACAATTCCAAAAAGTATCTAAGCTGCGTATCTCAGAGATATGCGAGAATAAGGACACCTGAGAAACCTCTTCAGTCAATTGACAAGATCTCTAACAAATCCATTTCGTTTTAGTAACATAATTGTAATTTTTTATCTTTGAGATAATTGCTCTGAAAAGTCTTAGAAGCTCCACTTGGACCTCCAGAAGCAAAAATGGTAACTCTAGAGAAGCAGAAGGAGAGTTTAAATTAGACTTCATTCGTTTTCTTGACGAAGCCAACTTGAAGATGAACAAAAGTACATAGAATGATGATATTTTCTGACAGATACAGAAGAAGAGGGTAAAAGATGTGGTTACTTTGGATCATACTTGAGCAGGATTACAGAACAGTTACATTTAAGAGCAGGGTTTCCATGGATTATTGAAGAATTGTAGTAAGTACTGATGACATAAAACAATAGATTTTTTAAAGCACCGATATTTCAAATCATGTGTCTGAACTCTATATACATTAAAATTACGATGTCATACCGCATTGGCTTGTGATATTATAAAATTCTTCTAATTTATATTGATCAATAGAACCAATAAATGGTTACATTATTTAGGAAAGAGGGTTCAAGACAGAACATCATGTATAAGAATTCAAATGAAATTGAGTTTCTTTTTTTGGTCAATTTCTTGGTCTCAGCACTTATGGATTAATTCTTCAGAAAATTCTAGGAACCTTAATGAAACCAAAAGACATTCCAAAAGTAATGACCGACTAGGAATAGTTTGGAAGTTCCGTAGTGTCTGATGCATGTTAAAATCATAAGTTTTTTTATCTCCGAAACCGGATACTTTTCTTGGAAAGAATGGATTTTGAATCCTCTTTGCATCAGAGAGTCCGTGAAAAGCAGTAACTGGGCAACAGCTGACACTCTTAAATTGACAGGACCTACTACCTAATTACCGTTTTTGAGCAAGCTATTCTAAATCCCTCAAATAATATCCACAGAAATTTGTATTCTCACTCTTTTGCGTCTCCGATACCGTCATTATTAATTGCAAACATGCATTCAGATTCTGGTAGACAGGGAGAGTCATAAATCTTGCAAATTCTTGTTTCACCTCGCCCTTTTCTCAAGTATAACCTGAAACATGAAATATTCTTGTGTTAGCTGTAAATTAAGAAGAAAAATTTAAATTTATTTTAAGCATGCTTACAGAGTGGGTCCTGAACACTTTTTTAAAACCCCTGAATGAACAACGCGACACCCTTTAAATTCACCCATTAAAAAGAGAGTTATGCTTCTCTCTCTCTCTCTTTTTTTCTTATCTTTTTTTTTTTGCAATTGTAAGAACTTAATTAGAAAATAAATACTTTTATAATGTTGCAATGGAGAATTTGCATGCAAATTTTTTATTGCTTCATCTGGAAGTGCTTAAAGAGCTGTGTCACAGTATTTTTCATACTTTTTTTCTGATATGGGAAATAGTATAAAAATAGATTTAAAAGTGAGAAAATGCACCGCCTAGTGATCATCTGGCAGCATTTCCCATTTAAACACACGTATTTTAGCAGATTAGATCATTTTTTCATATCTTCTCCAATAATGGTTCAATTCATGAACCAATGGTATCGTCGTGTTCAGTTCACTCAGTAGTTTCTACTTGAATACGAAATTAATCAATTTTCAGACACCTGCAAATTCTCCATTGGTATGTATTTAAGATTTCAACTTTTATTGAATTTTTTTTAAAAGAAACTCTCAAAACTTCGGTGAATTTGAAGTTTTGGCTTGGAGCAACCAACAAAAAATCTCATAATTGCTTCGGAAATGATCAAGTTAGGTAACATGCATTCCAGCAAAATAACTAAAACAATTGGACAGACAATTACTAGTTATTGTTGCCAAGAATTGGTCTGTTAGATATACTGCTGACAATATTTTAGAAGACTAGCGACCATACACTCAAGAAAGAAGATAAATGCTTACCTAGTGGTGGAAGCATGAGCCATTATGTTGCCTCCTACTGGTTTCTTTGGATCGGCAGCAAAAAGAGAAGCACCATCGACTTGAGCTACAACTTGATTTGTTATAACAACAGCCACACCAAACTGTGAATTAGAAACAGGGTTAAGGAATATTATATACTTGATCATTACATTTGAAAAAAAAAACCTTGCTAGCTGGCTTTTGTATCATTTAGAAGAATGAATGAGAAAAAATGTTTTAGTTACTTTTCATTTTAGAGAAATGCGTATTGTACGAGTATTATTGAGAAAAACTAAAAAGAATGAGAAGATCTTTGATGTGTCCAGCTATTTATTTGAAGAGATGATTTGCTTTTGACAATATAAAGCTGGACTTATGTCAATCAATGAAACTTTGAATGGTAGGAGGAAACTGTTCGATCAAAACACAACTGAACAAAAGGAAGATTGGCTATGAGAAATTGGAGAGGAGGAAAAATTCTGGCGAACTGCGAAATTTCATAACTTCAGAGCTAAAAATTTAATACAGTATCTGAAAGGAAAGTCTTCAAAATAGCAATTCTGTGATTAACTGTTCATGACGATAAAGTATTTGTATCCTTTTTGTGAATGAAAAGATAAGACTTGATAAGAAATTTTGTATCAGTTACCTAATATTTTGCCCTTTTTGTATCAAGTACTTTGACTGAATTTATATCAACAAACTTTTAAAAAACTGACTGAAACATAATTCAATTGATATAGATTGCTGTTTAAAAATGAACCAACAAATATCCACTGACAGATTTAATCTGAATGTAAAAATACTCACCCCATCAGCTAGGCGCATCAAAGCTCGGAGGAATCTGGCAAGGTGCATTTGTCTGGCAGAGAGTTCTCCTCTTCCTGAGTAGTCGGTTCGATATAAGGCCATAGCACTATCAACGATCAGTAAAGCATACCTAGCGATGAAAAAAAGTCATATTAAACTATGATTGGATCCCAACTGCATCCTTGTACATAACTCACAAATCTCCTTCCCTGGTGGTGATTTTTCACACTTCCTGTAAATTAAATCTCTAAAAGCAAATACTTACCAACTTTCAAACTGCAGCGAAGAAATCTTTAAATAAATAAAAAAAAATCTTACCTTGATTCATTCATCATAGCAGACGCATAGTTCAATAAATCAGTCTGATGATCTGAGTTGTACGCTCGAGCATAGGCAACATTATCAAGGACATCTGCTGGGACCAGATTGTACCTCTCTGCAACAGCTACTAGACGCTCAGGTCTGAAAGTGCCTTCAGTGTCAATATACAAGCATTTTCCTTCACCTCCATTCTGGTCGATAGGCAACTGAAAAATAAAAACAAAAGAATGGGATTACTTGGAAAGCTCTCACTTCTGACGCTCATCACCTGGTGCTGATTTCAAGGCTATCGATAAAAATACCGACGACCTCCCAAAAAATTTTGAAACTTTCCAAAATTCTCTTGAAAGTCTTTTTCCCGGTGGAAACAACTTTCTACCTCTTTGCGCCTGCAGTGCATATTAAAAATGTTTTGGATTTTATATGTCGTGGGCTTGTTACCTTTGTGCACGAAAATATTGGTTGAAGTTCAGTTAGCAGGTACTTTCTGTCTTTTTGCAAAATTCGAGCATGCTGAATTATTCATTGATTTTTAGTCAATACATACTTCTTAACACTTTGCTACATTCTTATAAAGGCAGAAGAGTTGGGAAAACAAATCCTAAATCCTAGGTGGGACCAGAATTCTAATTTTTCAGCACCTCTGGACCCTGGTTTAGCACTTCCATTGTACGGCTAGAAATCCCATGCCAAAATTGAGGCACACTTTAGCAACAGAGACATTTTTGTTGCTCTTCCAGTTAAAACTTACATCCAGAACAAATAAAAAGGTCAGATTTGAGCAATCGTAACAGTAAACTACAATCAATGCTCAATTTTCTGGTGTTGCGGATCATACTGTTATCACCTCCTGATTGCAAGCCTTTTCATGCTAAATGGAGTGAATGAAAAAATTGGCACTCCTCAGCAGAGCTTAAGTCTTTGAAGTGCAAACTAAATATCTCACAACAAGGAATGTTACAAGAGGATAAAGTAAATATAATGCAGGTCGTGTTAGGTGAGCAACGGAAAAATGGAAATTTTTCAGTCTTCTGCCTCCTATTTATTTTGATCATAATTCAGGAAAAATTGTGAAAGTTGAGACATATATCTTGATTTGCAATGTTGCAGACAGTCACATTTAATTCTTTCACAAGAAAATAGAAAATTGCCATTTTCTGGAACTTTGGCCAAATTTTTTCATCCAGTGAAAACTATTCAGCAAAAATTTCAAACGATACCGTTCATTGGTTTATTCCTTAGAGGAAATGAAATAACATCAACGATTTTGGAACATTACAAGAGCATAAATCTGTAAATTGTACCTTGTGTACACCTTTGTTTTGTACCTTTCACCACTGATTTGAATTCTTTCCGAAGTTCCAGAGGAGGTTTTGAATTCAAAGGGAAATAATTTTCTATGACCCTGCAACTCTCATCTACAAGCATACTCCTCCCATTGCCAGTGGATTTAAATAATCATTGAAACACTGGCCAAGGTGAAATAATGAAAGTGGAAACACAGAACTAAGATGAAATGTACCTGGCATGTGACAGCTAAAGTGTGACAAATCTGAGTTTTCCCAGTTCGGAACTCCCCAAAAATTTCTGTGATGGATCCAGTTTCAATTCCACCTCCGAGAAGCCTGTCTAGTTCCTTGGAGCCAGTTGTCAGCTGAATGATCTCCGAACGTTTTTGATGAAATTCCGTAGCAGTTGTGAATCCCATAGGAACAAGTTTTGATGCTTCAGCCTATTTCAACAGAACAAATTTGTTGAAAAAAACTTCACAGAAAGACATTGAAAGATAAATAATTTGGGGGACAGAACTTATTCAACATGCTTGACTTTACAACTCTGGATTATTCTTATGATGTTCACAGGAGAGTTACACTGCTATGCTAAGGAAGAATGCTGTATGAGCCTTCATATGTTGCCAAATTCCCTTAGATAAATTACGAATTTTCAGGGAAATCTAGGAATTTATTCCTCAAATTTTTCAAAGAATTCTATTCATGATCAAATCTAATTTATCTGAAAATTTCAAGAGGAAATAATCTGATTCCTTAAGAATACACAATTCATTGGAAAAAAATTGGCAACTCATAAATGTTCATGCAGCGTTTTTCCTTAGCTCAGCAATACAGGAATTGGGCTCCAGTCATTGACAAGGCTGGGAAAATGCCTAGTCTCTTGATTCTAGGATTACAGCAAACAATAGGCAAATCTTTAGTAGTAAGATTATTTCATCAAAAATTGAAGAATTTTTTTCCTTGTGAAAAAAGTTAGGCAAATTGTATCTTTCATCAATAAATTAGACATTTGCTTAGGAGGCAAAAATGTCAGAACACAGCAATATTAAACAATTAATTAAGACCTAAATTGGCAGACAAATACCATTGATCAGAAGCCTGGCCAGAAAGGATTAAATTAATTATGAAACTTACCAGAATTTTATCAGCTTTCGCTTCACTTATGCCTTTGATACTTATTAGACTCTTCTTTGGGGCAAAAGCCACCAACTCTACAGTGTGATAACCAGCTTCCTGCAATTTCTTGATGTCTGAGGCACTAATTCCTTGACCCTACACAAAAGAGAAGTGATATTAGAGATTTCTTCATTACCTTGACAGATTTTCTGAAAGCAATCTGTTTCCAGCAAGATTTATGATAATAATAATAATAATATATTTATTAATGCAACAGCCTCATGAAATTCATACAAATTTATGAGCTTAACACTCGTCAAATAATTTAATGGAACAAAATTTAACATCAAATAAATGTAACAAAATTTTAACAAACAAGTAAAAAAAAGAACAGTAAATGAAGAACTAAGACTTAAGACTTAGGGGACTACATTCAGGCAATTTAGGGATTGGGGAGATTTGCGTCGAGATATTCTTTTAACTCGTAAAAAGGGTTTTCTATGAAGTAATTTTTTATGTTATTTAGGAATAGATTTGAATTTTCTGATTTAATGAAAAGTTCTTTTAATGGCTTGGGAAGCTTGTTAAAATATCTGATACCTCTGCTTTCTAAGCTATCCCAGTCTACTTTTTCCCCCCGTTTTTTTTCAATTTTTGCTAGGATATTTCTGGTTTGTATTTGATTATTAGTAATTAATTTTTCTTTGATGATGTAGCCTAATTTAATTGATTCCTTTATTGTTGAATATATATACCTAGAGAAGACAGTCATCACATTGAACTCTGGGAATAGTTTTCTACAAGAGTCAAATTTTTTTTTGTTTGCAATAATTCTTAAGATTTTTTTTTGAGTTAAAAGAATATCTCTGGCACCTGTTGTATAGCCCCATAATTGTATGCCATAGCTAATTATGGAATCCACGTTAGAATGGTAGTAAAACATGAGGGACTCCCTATCTATTTTCCTATTAAGTTTCCTAATAGCAAATGCCCTACTTGCAATTTTTTCCTCAATATGTTTTGCGTGAGAATGCCAATTTAGTTGTTGGTCAATGAAGAAGCCCAAATATTTCACTGTTTGATTTGTCTGAATTTCCTTATCACCGATTTTGACCGATTGAAAATCTAATATATTTTTAGTGAAGTTTAATATAAAGGTTTTAGCAAAATTTAATTTTAGATTATTATCCTCTACCCATTTGTTGACTCTATCGATGACCCATTTAATTTTATTTTCTATATCCACCCCTTTAACTACCACATTGATGTCATCAGCGTAGATTACTGTTTGAAGGTCAATTCCATTGTCCTCTAGAAAATCTGGCAGGTCATTTATGTATATAAGAAATAAAAGTGGACCTAGCAATGAGCCTTGGGCTACGCCAGCGGTACTAGGTGTGAAATTGGAATGATATTTTCGGCCATTTTTCGATACTTCGGTTGTTTGAAATCTACCGGAGAGGAAACTCCGAACCAACTTACAGGCTTTAGTGGAAAAGCCATATTTTCTTAACTTTTCAATTAAGATATCGTGATCAACTAAGTCAAAGGCTTTCGACAGATCAAACTGTATGCTTACGATTGACTCTTTAGAACAAGCATTTTTTAGTTGCCTTATTTGGTTTAGGAAGGTCATGACCGCTAAGCCTGTATTTTTTCCTTTTCGGAATCCAAACTGCGATGAAGTAAACAGATTGTTTTTTTCAAAATAATCATAGATTTGATTGTATAGAACTTTTTCGAGAATCTTTGACAAAAAAGGAAGTATCGCAATGGGACGATAATTTTCCAGATCTTTTTTGGAGCCTTTTTTATGTAGCGGGAGAATTTTGGTTAATTTTAATGATTCCGGGAAATTCTCTGTGGAAATTGTTTCGTTTACTCCTTGAACTATTGGATCCAGCCTATCAGACATCAGCCTATCAACTATTGGATAAGCCTATCAGAGTGAAAGAGGTGGATTCAATCAGAGGAAAAACTTGCTGAACGGATGAAAACATGCTAAAGCTAAAACTCATGCTTAAAACAGCGGTAACAGCATCTCCCAAAAATTGATACCTCTGGAAAAACCTTGAATTTTCGCGATATTCCAGGTTTTCCAAGTTTATAGCAAAATTTTAGCAAAAATAAAGCAGCATTAAGTACCAAGTGCACTACTACTGATTAAATTCTTTAAAAACTCTCTTCTTACTAAGATGATAAAAATTGCTGAATTTGGAGTTATAAAATTACTTGCTCCCTTGCTTCATGTAACAGTGACGTGATCTAATCCATGGTAGAAAAACTTAGCCGTTGTTCCATTGCCTAGAGATTCTTGTTGTTAAATACGATAATAATTATACAAAGCATTTTTATTATTTTTGAGAGTAAGAAGCATGAGATGGAATAGAATGCCAAAAAACATTGTCCATCAGAAGAGCGTTGATTTTCTACAAGCTTTCATAGGTACCTAAGTCAATAGCATAGATTTTAGAAAACATCTACATCTCAAATCCGGTGTTTTGAAATCTTCACTGTTACTTGCTACTTTCACCATTGATTGAATACATTATGGAGCTGACATAATGTATTTGACATGAGTATACATTTCGTCCATTGAACTTCTTAATACTTAGGTGACAGCTGAAACGAAAGAAAACAGAGGTGTGTGCTTTCATGGGAACCACCTCCAAGTGATCAATCCTCGAGGATAAAGTTAGGGAATCGTCGAATAAACATATCAATTCCTTTGAGTATGGCAGGAGGCCCTAATAACAAGGACACTGGCAAGGAATGAGAAATTTGTACCTATAACTAAGTATGATAGCTTGGTATGGGCTACATACCCTACAGCTAGAACATCATAAGGACCCCACCTTCCTACATGTGAGAAGTCCCATATCCTGATCCTTGAAATTAGACTATGATTTCACATGTTTTAAAGATAAAACTAACATGGCAATGTCCGCTACGGGCGTTATGGCGCTCGGCAGTAAAAAATTAAAGCTCGCTTACCTCAAGTTTGGTAATCGACTGTGGTCCATAATCATCAGCATCTTCTTCTACGAGCTGAGTAGGCACATATTCAGCAGAAGTCGCGGCCATGGTGGTGAGACGCAAAAAGGAATAGAATCTGAAGCATAAAAAGCAAAGAAACTGTTGAGAAATGATCCGGAAATATGATGAGGAGAGGTCAAAGAACTTTGAGAAGGCAAGCCCTACCAATGGTAGAGAGAAAATTGGGTGACAGATGCAAATATTTAAGCTTTTGGAATGTTTTTTCATTGGAAGGGACAGTAAAAGTGATGAAAACTTACCTAATTTGTAGATAATTATCAGCGGTTCAGCACGATAGTATGGGCGGCTCGACCCTGACACCTCGAGCACTCAGTGAGGTATGCACTTGGTCTATCTTAGAACTTTGATAAGACCCGCAAATGCGATAAAATTATTAAGATTACGGAAAAGATAGGATAGAGAATCGAAGCAACAGCAAATTAGATCCGAAGATTTGGAGGCTTATCAGATATTTCTCTCCGTCAAAAGGTTTGCGGAACAAACGGCCAACAAGTTCGAACGTGAATGAAAATTTGTAAACAAAACCGATCATTTCCCGCGAAAAAACTGTCACCGTTGGCATAGACTCACCGTCCATCGCACTACCGCGAAATTTGAATTCACGCTTCGGCTCCGGGCATCCGAGCTCAAGAGCTCAATCCATAGAGTATATTTGCCGCATTGCCGGCCGATGAGAGATAATATAAACATTTACTTATCTATTTTTTCCACCCCCTGAAATTGGGAGTCAGTTCCGATATCAAGCTTCGTGGTTTAAGTATTTAGATTAGAAATAATACATTTATTTTTTCACTTAATATCTCACAGAAGTTTGTTAAGTAATGTTAGTGGGTTTGATGACTTGCGGTAAAAATTTAGAGCTGTAAAAACTGAAAAATGAATCCCCACAGTACAGTAAAAAACTTATGAGAGAATATTTTTTTTAAACTGACAAAATATTAATTTTCTTGACAAAATTCACGGCTCTGCTTCATAAATAAAAGTATATTTTTTATCCTGTCAAGTTTGATTCTTCAGTGTGATTTATTTTAATACTGACTGATGACTAAACATACCTACATATGTTGCGCAAAGCAGCAATTATTAGTGTTCTCTTCTTACCATGGGAATAGCTACTGATAATGATAAATTATTTTGAATCGGAGCTGAGAAATTATATGAATTGAGCCTAAAAATTAGTCACTAGCATTCGTCTTGTCTAGTCACTTCTCATAAATATAGGGGAAAATTCAGATATTAAGGCACGATTAATGGCAACCTTTATCATTTGATCAATCAAACTACTCAGAGGGTTGTTTAAATAAAGTAACTCTTCCATTCGTCCCATTTCAAATGACTGTAGGTAACAAATAGTCAACTTTCTAGCGAGCCATGGACAATAATGTCACGTCATTTGTTGCCTTATAAGAATTCATTCAGAGTCGAATGACAAAATGAAAAAAGCAGTTGTGAAGCTTCTAAAATTCATTCTCCCAAATTTTTGGAGAAAAGATTTTAAAAATGATTGTGACATTAGTGCAAATTTAGTAAGCTTATAACAAATAGAGGACAAAATAAATTCCGATGTGATACACTTCAATCTACATTTTCGTTTTAAATTCACTGAATTTTCTGCTTTTATAACAATTTTTGTGATCACAGAGGCGTTACTTTCCCAATGAAGTTCCTACTAGTACTACTTATTGAGCAATATGTTTCACTTTTTCTCAACAAAGCTCCTGCTTTGAACGTCCAATCAACATTGTCTACAATATGCAATGATGATGTGTCTTGAAAAAAGGGAACGAAAACTAATTTTTAAAATACTACTGATTGAATAGGATGCTCTCAAATTTTTTGAACCAGCAACTATCCCAACTTCAAATTTTTTAACATGTGACCATACTTGAAAAAAGGAACCTGAGCCCACAAAAAACATGAATTGGGATTTTATGAATATCAGAGCATGCAGGAGTGTCTTCAGAACATTGTAGTACAACTCCCCCTCCCCTAAAATGTCGAACCAAACCAGAATTATGGTGATCTGAGGATTCCCGGTTCAAAAAACGTAGTTTTAATAAAATTCTAAGTATACTTGTTGTGCTGTGTTTAGGAAACAGAATTCTTGGAATAAAATGAAATCTCACAGCCCCTATTTGCAGAAAAATTAACTAATCCTCTTGCAACTCAATGTGTGCAACACTGGAGAGAGATTTCCATCAAAATCTCAGAATCCAATTCCTCACTGATAACTTTGCCACTGTGGGCTGAGGTCCCTTGGTCGATGAAAAATAACTCCTCGTTTTATACTTATTGGATGTATTGAATGACGAAATCATGAGGAACAAAAATGAAAAATTTGATTGAATAACAGATCCAGCTTAATTTTATTGAGCAATTGAAACAATACCTGATCAATAATATCTAAAATGGCTGAAACTATAGAAAACAAATCTAAGGCACCATTGCAGAGTACGTATTATGCATGCAAACATTAAATGACGAAGCATATTTGAATTGCCAAATAATGAAACAGATAAGTACATTGATGAATGAATGAATATGTTTATCGACAAAAGGCTATTGAATTAGATTTGACAAAGAGTAGATCATGAGCAAGAACAAAAAAACGAAAGTTTTGCTGATGACAATTTTCACATTGTATTGTGAACGCTTAACGATATTAAATGAAGTAGCACTGAGACAACTTTCTACCGTTAAATAATTTCTTTACTGCTCACTTATACATCACTTTTTCGGTATGTGCCCTGAGGTGTATCAGCCTGAAGTAAGAAGTAAACTTAATAGGAAAGGAAAGATATATTCATATAGATTAATCGACAAATTGGAGCTGTTTTCTAGTATTTTATGCATTTTTTAACAAGAAAGCATTGAAAGTAGTTAGAGAGCTACAAGTAACATTAACTTAGGAAGAGAAAAAAATGCCCTTTATCAATTTGATTTTAAATGGATTGTGAATAAGGGCACAGTTTGCTGCCCAGAAGGGGTTTTCTCTCACTAAAAGGAATAATGCATCTTGCTGATTTAGTATTTCTACAAAATTTTATTTTTTCTTAGGAGGATCATTGCGAGAAAAAATCTGAAAATTTCAGTCTATTCTCACGAGTGAAGAAAAATCACTAGGAATTTTGAAGGAATTCATGTGACACTTTTCCCATACACAAGTTAAATGTAAGTGAGAAATAACAGCAGAATCAAGATACATTCTTTGGAGCAGAAATTCGTGGATACAGGTATTTGTGTTTGTTCAGTCTAAGATGAAATTCTGTTGGATATAAAAGTGACTGATGACTCTTGAACCCTTATTTGATTCATTAATGACAAGGGGAAAAGAAAAAAATACTTGTAAACAGAGAAAGAAATTGTATTGGTAAAGGGCCTGATTTTTCAACTGATGTGATATGTAATCAAAATTTGATTTCCTAAGAAAAAGAACAAGAAAAAATACTCAGGCTTGGAAACAGACTTGCATGATTACTATCCATATCTGCGTACATTTAGAAAGAACACAACCAGAATACATTTTTTTGGAAGGCTACTAAAAATCAGGATTGTTATCATACTTTTTCACTTGCTTTTTAAATTTATTTATTTGTATTTTCTCCATTTATATTTTCTCCTATAACAATAAAGAAAAAGAAAAAAAGAAAAAAATGAATTAGGTCTAACAGAAGAAACTTGGAAGGCAAATTAAATGCTTCTTTTCAGAAAAAAATAAAAAAATTGGTTAATCTGTATTTGTTCAGAAAAAAGAATAAAAAAGAAAAAGAAAGAGAAGAAAAACAAAGTTGAACACCTCAGTGTAGAAATTTAAATTAAAATTTACTTCCTAATGGAATTGACTACCTACATACTTTAGTATGGTACTATGTAGTAGGCTTTACTACAAACAACAGACAGATAAAGAAAAAGAATTAAAACAAAACAAGAAAGCTCTGACAGAACAAATCTTATTAGAAAAAAAAGGAAAAAAAGAAGAGGAAAAAAAAGACGAGAAAAATAACAAGCAACTAAAATAAACAAATAAGTAAACATGACTAAAATGAAAAACAAGAAATATTACAGAAAAATTAAAGTATGAGAAAAAAAGACCAGGACATACCGGAAAGAAAAATGTTTGACTGGTTCTTTTGTTCTGAACCTGTTTATAAAAACTACATGTAATACTGTTTTCATTTAATACTGCAAAGGTAGTTTGACTGAAAGTAAAAAGAGACTCTTGATAACGATGTTCCATGCGGAGAAACTATTATGTTGGCAAGGTTTCTTTTACATAAAACGCTAAGTCATGTAGTTTTCTCCACCATAGTAAAAAAAAAAAGAAAAAAGTGTTATTTCTCATACATTTCAGTGAACAGTATGATAGATGTATACACAGAGTATTATTGGGAAGTATCTTAGCTAGCAAAGACTGCTTATCTGAGTATATCACACAACAAAGCGAACTTTTTATAGTCCCGAAGCTGGACAAATTCGCTGAGGTAGTATAAAGTTACTAGAATAATACGTTTTAATGTGCTCTTGATGCTATTTTCATTTTCACAGCAAACTAAATTTTCTACATATGAAAAGGACAATTTTATCAACAATTTTTTTAAGAATGAGCTCTTCACTCATAAAAAACAGAGACAAATTTTTAAGTGGAAGAATGTACACCTACACAAGATCTAGGCATATCACTCATTGAAAATTAGAAACCATCAGAACTTCGAAAATAGGTTTGCCTTGGATATCAAATCATTAAAGTCAAAGAAAACATCAAGTAGGGCTTTTAAAGAAATATCTGAGTGTACTATTACCAAAACAAATAGTTAATTGATCAAAAAAATTGTCAGCAAAATAATAAAAATCAACATCGTAAAACTGAATCATTCAGCTTTTTAGGTGTATTTGTCTTTAAGAACTGAAATGTTGTTGAAAAATAAAAATTGACTTATGCCCAGAGAGTATCGGCAAATCTAGGTGAATCTCTGAGTCCAAAAAACCTTATCTTCAAAATATTCTTTGATGCAGTGTTTCGACTGACTAATAATAGTTTGCGAATGATGTTACTTGTTCACATGAGAATTCAAAATACATCATACTGAAAAAAAAAAAAAAAAAAAAAAAACTGAGACCGCCCTATTTCAACGTTAGGTTTGTTGAATTTAACAAAGATAACAAAATGAAGTGAGGAAAAATCAACAAATATTAATTACAAACAAAAAATAACTGGACAAAATCCTGAACAGAAAACAGGTTTTGTGCATCTAAGAATTAGTGATGAATATATATTACATACATCGAAGCAATTCTTTGTGACACTTACACTTATCGAAAGCGCTTATTTGGACTGGTTACCATATCGTTATCACCATCTCCGCCTGACCCGTAGCCTGATTCTGGAGAGCCGAAATCACTTTTCCGCTTACGGTCCGGTAGAGGTATACTTCTGGAAGGAAACAATAAGCTCGATTAGAAAGTACTAGAAACGAGATGATGCACCATTCAAGCATAGGTATTTTGTGCTATTTATGGAATACCTACCAGAAGTTATTTTTTAGTGGCAAAGCTCAAAAGCTTTGATGGTGAGTCACTCAATGAGACAGTGGCATGAATTATTTTTAGTTTATCTGCTAAAAGTGTAGAGTGAACTAAGCTTCTAGGAATTTTTTAGATATCTTTTTAAACCCCAAAACTTGAAGGGTAAAGAAACTCGTTTTGAAAATGCCAGTAATGAGATCTGTTTAAAACGCTATTTTAGGCGGGCACTGATGATGTAGCTAGACGGGAGAAGCAGTGTTTGATGATTAGCTGAACTTATCTTCAGGCATATTAATACATTTATTGGCTTTTAGCTCAATCTTTGCATCAAATAGCATAGCCAGCAAAGTTCGGCATCTTAATGTGTTCATACATTCCTACATCAACTTGACGGTCAGCTTTTGATTAGTTGGATTTTGATTTTGAAAATTATTTTTTTAAACTTTGTAATAAACATTTTAGTTTGAACTGATCTGTAGTGTATTGTATAATTAAGTGAAAAGGTACATTCATAGGTCCAGCTATGGTCAATCAGTTCATATGCTGTTGAGCAATGATATTGAAAATCAATAAAGTAGAGTCAATAGTATTTTACCATAATTGAGAAATTGACACAAACTTAGGATGATTTGGATCAAGTTAAATAGAGACACACTATTTCACATTAAATTTGCATTGAGAAAAAGAGGTTTACGGTTAAAAACCTTCATAGGACTCAGTGTTCCGGAAAAATTTTAACGACCATTTTCAATCACACTCAAAATATTCTTTCTGGCCTTTTAATTTTTGGGAGGAGAAAATTTACGACTGATTAGATACCAGACTACTCCAGCACTGACTGACTCTAAATTTGTCAGCTAGCCTGCCTCATTAAAAAGAGGATTAAAGGCCTTTGATGATGAACAGAAGGAAAGTTTCAAAAGGGCTCAGAGAGATTCTGCGAAATATTTGAAAAGTTGCCGATATGGTTCTCAAAGTTTGTCAAAAAGCGCCCCTGTAAGGTTCTTTTGGCAAAATTTTCAGACCGGTCCGCCCCTGAAACTATTTCAGACTTTTTGTTTTCAAATGAGATTTGGTGCGTCTCTGTTAAGCTCAGTCCACTCGCTGCGGGAAAATGTAAGAATTGCTGGAATGTCTTAAGGTATTCTGAATTCAAGCTACTTACTTCATGAGTAACCTGTAGCCGACAAATAGTTCTTCTTCACAGTATCCTGTACTTATTCGCAACAAGTCTGGCCAAGAAGGCAATAATTTGAGTGTTACTCGGGCGGCACGTAAGCAAATTGCACCCACTTTTGATGGTGAATAATGAAGGAAACCTATTTCTGAAGACAAGACAGAAAAATTGAGCAAAAATTAGATTATTGATTGGGAAGTGTCAACACTTTTCAATTTATTTATCCAATATACATTTTTCATTTCATAAAAGTCTATTTTTCAATTTCAAATCTTCTTTACTTCCAATCATTTAGTCCATCTACATTAATTTTAATTACTAGGTTTGCAACTGATAGCTACATAGATTATGGCCAGCCAATCACACGTAGACTTGTTGTCTCATCTCCCGTGATGTCAGCAAGTCTATATAAGCGTGCGCTGTGCCCAAATCGAGGTCTTTTTTCCATCTCCTGGACCAGAGACACGTTGGTCCTCTCTCAATATCTCTTGACCAAAAGTTTTCTTACATCTCTAAGATTCAAGTGCCACATTCAAATCCCTCTCATCAATATGTGTTTTAACTTTAGGTGCATAATTGTGCAAAACCTCGACATTATGTGGAATTTCGACTGACTTTTCAACTGCTTTTCTTTTCTATATTTTGTGCAACATCTACCTGTTATCTCGGATTTATACGGTGAAAAACTTTATCTCTTTCGTTTTCAATCCGTCATTCGTACTTTGTTGGTTCTACATTAATAAAAACCAGCTGGTGCAGAAATCCGATATTATTTTGAACTTTATTTTTATCTCACCATTTTGAACTATAACATGGTGCCTCAACTAGTTTTTTTAACTTTAACATGGTGTATTAACCACTCTTAACTTTAACAGGAAGAAACAATTAAAAGTGATGAGAGAAAAAATAGACTACTTCCAAGTTTTTCTGAATTCAAACAGAATAATTTTCAATAACTCCTTCCAATGTTCTACTTATTGTCGCGTTAAACTCAAGTTATAGCCCTTAAGCCCTGGAATATGCTAAAAAAGAACCATCATTTTTTACACCTTGACCAATTCCCGAAATCTTACTTCTTAGTTCTCGAGTAAAAAATTTGCAAAAATGCAGTAGAACCATAAAAGCTGTGGCTCCCTGCCATGTCCTCCTAAAATTATTTGAGGGCTTGAAACTTGAGGAAAAGACTGGGTATTATCTTATGACTGAATGCACTAAGTCCCATGTGAACATATTTGGACCGCTTTGGCACAAATCCCTTTCTATGAGAACGGGTTTCTTTTACCATAAATGCAGTTAAATTGGGTAGTAAGAGGTAATCAAAAATATTTTGCAACCAAGTTTTCAGGTTTCTGGAGTATTTTCAAAAAATTTAATCACAAATTCACAACAGAAGTTCTTTCCTGCAGCATCAGACTGATTAGACAGATAGTCCCTATTAGAAATGACATTATTGATCAATTTATTTGCAGACCAAACAAAATTTTTATTTACCTCATTCCTTCCTTGTTGGGAAATTATTGCAAATTTTTTACTGATACAAAAAATATTTCAAACTGACGCTTAAAACCAAGGCACTAAACATTCCAAAAAATCTAATGATGCATTATTAGAAAGTGACATTAAAATTCACAGAAAAATGGAAAATTACCCGAAAAAGTAAGCAGTAAGTATGGAAAGTAGCACTGGTACAGGAATTGTGTAAGACAATGGCAAGCTTTCTACGTATTACAGAGCAACCAACCTGACAGCGTGACATCCAAATAGTCGTAAGTTAACCCTCGGACAATAGCCCTCAGATTTTTCAAACTGTACCCTAGAGTTTGAGATTCATGCAGAGAAATGGCGAACAAACATTGATGTTCAGCAAAATCCACGCCTGTTGGTATTGACAGTTGCCACTTAAAATGACTGAACAGTGTCTTCTCCAAAGTGATGAAGTCTTTTCGAGTAAATTCTACATCAATATATTTTTGAAGAGTGGAGAGTTTTGGGATGGACATTTCGCTTTCTTCGTATTTCGCTGAGAAAATAACAGAAAAAGAAGATTGAAGTAATTGCTGCATGAACACTTGGTGAATTGAAATTTCTCACATGCTGAATTTGAAGCTTGATAGCATCAAGGTTGCAACAGATCCTTACACAATCTTAGACATACAAGATTGTACAAGTAAACAATGATGAATAGACAGATACAGACTTCAACAAGGAATTATTCATACATTTTTTAGTCTAAGGCAAAAATACATCATTTTCTGCAAGTTTAAAAAATTTTAAAAATTAAATCATCAGAAAAATCGCAATAAGCCACAATTAAAACTAAGAAACACCCAGAAACCGAGCATTTGTTGGACAAAATTAAGAGCACACCACAGCTTCTCAATTTCTTCACAAGGAATTGCATTTTGAAGGTTCCAACTTGGCAAAAAGTAAATTTTCCTAGATCTAGAAATCTTCTTTCCTAGAGTGTGATCCGAGGAAAGGTAAAAATTGTTGTTTTTTAATTAAGTTTTTTTAGATTTGTATTATTGTTCACCACAGTGGGATGCAGTGCCTATTTGAAAAAAACTCAGGAATTGAAATCTTGTAGAGTTTGAGTCAGAGTTTTGAGATTGTTAGATTATGTTTCTCTTATCCTATGGGTGGTTTCACGATAACTGGAATAGTTTTGTCGCAGTAACAGACAACACATTTTTCGGTCATATTTTTAGTAATAATGATTATCACTCAAATTTTTTTGCATTAATCTACACAGGGTTACGTATAATAACGCTTTTCAAAGATTTATTGCTCTTCTTTTCAATTTTTAATATATAAATGGCCGAAAATGTGCCGTCTATTACGCTGACTTCTTACTTCTTACCGCGTAACAGACAGCACATTTTCCAAATTTACATGATATTAATTGAGAAGAAGAGCAATAAATCATTAGAAAGCGGTATAATACGTAACCCTTTGAAGATTAATGTGAAAAATTTGGGTGATTATAATTTCTACTAAAAATATGACCAAAAAATGTGTTGTCTGTTACACAACAAAACTATTCCAGTTATCGTGAAGCCACTCCTATAATCTGGTCTGAACTTTTTTGCATTAAATTATTACTTTTTCTTTTTTCTAATATCTCTTTTTTACTTTCTTATTTTATTTTTAATAAGATGGTATCCATACAGTGTTGTCATTTATTTCTGTTTAACGCCCATTTTAAAAACTTGACTGGGATTTTTGTACTTTTTCTATCTGTTTACCTTGGTCTGCACCGCCCAACACAAGTTTTTAAGGGTGGTAAGCTGTTTCAGTTTTTGGAATTTTTTGATTTTTTATATCAATAATACTTATTCTGTATTATGCCCAGTGAAGTGAAATAAACAAATTTAAATTGAAAAAAAAAAAAAAAAAAACAATAAAAGAGTAAAAATCTATGATTAAATGAATACCTGCAAGTATGAGACAAACAACAGCAACCAATCTTAGGTATGGCTTACGAATGAAATTCCCTGCGTCCATGAACTGATCAATCATATAAACTGCTCGATGGCGTGTGATGTGTGTGAAATGCAACTCATCAGAAACAGCTTTTATGAAGTCAACAAGGCCACCACGAATGTTCAACTGAAACAAATAAAATTAAACAATTGAGGATTTAAATCTTTTCTTGATATTTCCATCTTATTTGTCTTGATGTCTTAGATGTCTTATTTCCGATATCTTTTACGAGATAAAAACTTTTGCAATTGAAAAGAGGCATTACAATTTTTTTCTTCTTTAGAAAAAAGCTTACCTGAGAAGAACGGCAGCGAATGATTGGTCTTCTCTCCTCCTTCTGTTTCAAAACAGCATAGTATTCAAAAATGTAGTCCCTGACCCAAGAGTCAAACTTCTCGTGCTCTTCAGAAATCTAGAATCAAAGATGCCATCAGAATTGTACAAAATTAAATTTTCATGTTATACTGTTTGATATTTTCAAATTCACCTCTCAATCCAACATCAGTTCATACTATTTTTTAGCGACATTCCCGTCTGATGAATAGTAATATTGAAATGAAAATGGATTCAATACAACTTGACTATGACCAGTGCAAAGTTAGCTGGCTTCATGAGCATTGAACCATCATTAAGTGCTTTAAGTTTACAAAGTTAATATGATCATTCTGATGTGACAAACTGACTTACTTAATAAACTTAGAGAAGGCTCAATTTAACTTGAAAAATTCTTGCTAATGATTAGACTCTATATCGATCAATATACTTAAGAACTACCTAGGTATGTCAGTAAAAATACTTTTGAAGCCATTTTTGCCTCATCTTCGGCTTGCACTCCACCTGATATACATGTTGTTGTCATTGCTGAATTGAAGATAGTAAGTAGAGAGCTCACTAATGGTTACAGCTTACCGTTCATTTAATAATCCTTTGTTTCATGTATGCTTAAGGCTTGTAAGTCTTCAAACATATTAAACTTTTTTCTTTGGTCCTTAAACATAAATATGGCCTGGGTTCTTTTTCAAATTTGCGTCAGAGGCAGACTTAATTCCTCTCTCAATCTCCTCCCATTTCACCTCACTGAGACTAAGAAGGAAGTGATTAATGCCTAAAATTTGCCACAAGTCATACATTTGACCTCTCTGTTATTGTCATCTCATGAATTACCTAAGGAAATCAATCCTTTCACTTTCACCTTATGAGTTGATAAGTTGGATGATCTAACGCTTGAAGAATGTACCAGAGGAGATCAATTGTTAGGGTAAACAATGATCAAAAATCTTCGGTACCACGCGATCTCATGATTGCAATGCTTCCAGAGACGTGCACTCTTCATCATTGCTTTGATTACTTTACCACAATTGAAAGTCATTCTGATATCACAATCAAGTTTCAAGTTCCTCATTACATACTGGAATGAGAATCATATTCTCCGAGAGGCACAAGCACTCTTCATTTACTGGCAGTGAGGTGTGATAATAGAGAGCAGTACTTAATAATTACTAAAGGAGGGCGAAATATAGTTTCATGACAGGGCGATACATCAGGCGAGCCTTAAAAAGTATCATTTAGAGAAGTGAAATACCAACACTTACATCCATTGATACGGAGTAGATCTCCGTACATTGGGTCTTCCTATTTGTCAGGTCAGGTGCAACGGGTGCAACTAGCAGAGGAGTCGAATTTACCAGCATCCTTCGGATTGAATTGAAAGAAACCAACAGGAGAAGTCACACACGAAAAAACGAAGAGACATCACATTTCTGAACGAAAGAAATTTGCTTCCACTCAAGATGCTAGCTTTTGAATAATCAACTCTAACTATACTGTGTCGTGTAGATGATGAAAGAATGTGTTATGATAACAGATAACAGAAAGTAAATGCACGCGGTCGCGCGCTCACGAGTTAGCGAATTGCGATTGAAAAAACTGATAAGCGCAGAAGAACGCTGCAGAGGTAGCACTTTTTCCGTAACCTGTTGGGCTGACTTTTTGAATTATCGTTATGCGCGGCTGGCTTGTGCGCAGCTCATTGCCACCATAATGAATCTTGTACCACAATTTCTATTAACTCTATCTTTGAAAAGCAACCACAAATTCAATAGAAAAATGAATTATATTTACCCAAGTAACGTATTCTAAAATTTTAAAGGAAAGGAATCCAAGAAATACGTCTAGAGACAGAGAAGGTAAAATCTTACTTTGCGGTTAGAAACCCTGACAGTGCATTGTTGATGATGAAGGTGGTATTTCTTGATGAATTGGCGGGAGTATTCAAATTTTGGCTCCTGCAAGAGGATTCCGCGGCACGAGGAGAGGGGAGGGGTAGAGTTGAACAGAAACTCACTACGTTTGAAGCGAGAAAAAAAGTCTGAGATTTTACTTTTCCGTAAAACTCAATGCTAAGGACGATGATTGAAGAAAAGTTTCATGATAAAAATATCTTCTCTCGTCTTATAATTTTTGTTAGGAGAAAATTTACATTCAGTTGAGTTTAAACGACGACTCCTGCCTAACCCATTTTTCCCAGAATGCGATGTAACTATACTATATGTCGTAACTCTGGGTATAAAGGGACTCTACCTCCACCAAATCCTCATGCCTCATGGTCTCCCCAAGGAAATATTAACTATTTGAAGCTCTGTGCCACTGGGTTCTCACAATGAGTAAATAGTCTCAGAGACCGTCCTCCCCTCCCCCCTCCCCCTCCACACGACCTAGGAAAATTTTCTTAGCGCACTTATTTATACAGGGTAATTCACTGTAACACCTAACGAAATGGAACCACTGTGGTTGCATGGCTGTCTGAGCTTCATACACCTACCCTAGTTTTCAATAATATAAATTCAATAGTAATAAATTGAGATTAAGTAAGTAGCTGTTTAATGTTAAAAAACGGGCTGACTAAAATTTTGGATATTAATTGGTATGTTGGAGTTTTTTTAGCCAACGTGCGTTACAAATTCAGCATAAAGCTGAAAATCTCAATACAGAAGGGAAAAGCTCATATAGCACAATTTTCCCTCAAAGAGATATGCTGTTTTTTGCAACACTAGTTACAACCATCCAGGAAGGCAACTGCAGATGAATTTCGGCCTTGTTGGGCCGATCCTCCAAGCAGCGCAGCCTCCTGGATTTCCTACTACCAAGCTCGGGGAGGTCGTGAAAACCTGCCCGAGACTTGGGCAAGCTGTCGCTGGCACAAGTAAACTTGCGCAATCTAGGGCGCGATTTTTAACATACATTGGCGAAAAAAACTCCAATTTACTGTCTTACGACCCGTGCATCCACCGCAATCAGTTTGTATATTAATTAGGTATTGAAAAAGGTGAAGAAATGGTGCTGGGTCCACACAATTTTGCGGGGAAAAGCTATTAAATTAAAATTTATCGCTATCAAATTTGTATTCTTGAAAACTCTGCTACATTTGACAGGTTTTTCCCCTGCTCCGTCTTTTAAGTACTACTTTTAATGTGATTGCTAAAAACAAAAGATGGAAAACTTTTCTGAATAGGTACCACATAGTCCACCCCCTTCCCTTCGATGTTGCTTAATGCTTACTAAGACAATCGTCTAACTCTTTGGAGCAACTTTTAACCTAGAGAAGGTCCCATGTATTTATTCAAGTCTTCTTATTCCAAACATGAAGAAAAAATTATAGAAATGTGCAAGTGATATCATTATAATGGTAAAGATTCAATGGTATTTTAGAAAGCTATTGGAAATTGACCTTACACAGAGTAAAATTTATTAGCAGGAATCACTACTATTTTTGCTTAGTAATGTCTGAGCAACGTTTGAAAGGATCTTCTAATTGAACAAGACCGATCATAACAAACTACATAAGTTAAGCTCATACATCAGTCAATACTGGCAAAGATGAATGCCTAGAAAATTTTTTTGTTCCACCTATTTACATTGTTTTAACAGACTCAAGGTCTTCAAAATATTTCATCAGTGATTCTTCAATATTGCCTAACAATACGGCACTTTTCAACAATAGAGAAGCCAGAACATCTCATTATTTAGACAGCATTATTCCTCAGCACTGCAGTACATGATGCTGATTAATAGTTTCAAACGCTACATGGAATACGTTGTCAATCACAGATCATTAGAAGTTCTACTTTCTAATTGTTAGGTAAACTTGAGAAAATAATCTTGGGCATCATAATCAAGTAAACATTGTAAAATCAAAATTAATTTGGATTTTTTTTTTCATTCTTTATTGAAAGAGTTTCCCAGGTATAGGTTTAATAGTCAGATATTGTAAATCTCTCGTTTAGAGTACCTAAAAATTCCTTTCTAATTTCTTGACAAAGTTAAATACTGATTGTGAATAAGAACGTAAATTTTCTACGCTGGATCTGTTCCATAAATCCATACCTACCTACAATCTAAAAAAAAAGTATGTTTAAACATTAAACATTTGGTAAAACCTTTCCAAATACTAAAAAAATTGCAATAAGAAAAAGCCACAAATTAACGGGAGAAAACAACTGGGTTTACTGGAGTCTTTCAGACAATCAGACAATTACTGACTAAACAATAAATTTGAGGAGAAATTTGTACTGAAAATATTGAAAAAGAGAGAATATAATGAGATCAATTACTTTCAGCGAATAACACTTGAAAAATCGTTTAAATATGATAAAGCCAACAAATTATGGTAAAGCTAATAAAAAAAAAAAAATTTCAAATGGCCTTAAGAGACATGTGCATTTTTTAATAAATTGGTACAACAAAATACTTGATAAAATAGAAGTGAAACTGATAACAAACAACCACGGCGAAACTGGAGAAATGGTGCATCTCGTCTGCGGTGTTTCAAAATCTCCTCTCCTACTTTTGTTTTTGAAGGGAGACCGAAGCAACATTATGGCTCAAAATTTTCACCACATTTTCTCCACAGGGAGAAAAAAAATTACCAAAGTTTCCAAGAAATGATGTTTAATAGTTTTCCGAGTAGAAAATGAAGTACGATAGGAAGTTTGCAACGCTGAAAACAGAGATACGCATTTCTGCAGTTTCACCATTCATAATAAATACATATAAAAAAATATGAATAACAAAAAAAAATTAGTTAAAACAGAGAAGTAACAGAACACAGGTAAGACAATGATAACAATGGAAAAAAAATTAGTATTAGTAAAAATTTGAAAAAAAAAAATAACAAATTTTGGTATGAATGAATACATGTAAAAAACAGACATATTGAAGGTATGTTTGTTGCAAATTATTTTCTTTTACTTTTTTCTATTTTTTCATTGCCATCAACTACACATAATAGTCTGAGTTAAAGTTTTCAATGCTTCTAGACAAGAAAAGGAAGAAAATAAAAATTCTATCAAAGATATCATTTGACTGATCTTTTCTTATAAATACTCTATGAGACGCTTTGGTAAGATTAATCAGGGAACAAATGTTAAATTAAAACTTGGTCAGTGAAAGACAATCCAATAACTACATAACTGAGATCAATAGCACTCTTTCAGAAGTGGGAAAAACCTTGCAAAAATTTAAAATACCGATGTGCACAATTTTTTTATCTTGCAGTGCAACTATAATTTTTGCAACAGTCATTTTAACAATCAATAATCCCTTAAAAATTAGACAACAGGAATGGCAGAGATCAACATTAAAGAAGAAAAAAAATCAGTTTATCAAAAGAGGAAACTAAATATTTTAAAATCTTCAGGATCCCAATTTCTCTATGATCAGTTTTGCTTAAGTGGCAAACCAATGACAAACTAAACAACAAAAACTGTAAAAAGTAAATAGAGAAAAAACAAAACAAGAAAATTTTCGGATGATAATGAGCCCCTGAAATTTCAATGGTTTGGTCTAGCTGTTGAGACTGAAAATTATTATAATATCTGATCCTCTGGATGAAATTTTGCTGACCAATGAACAAATCCTAACTGCGTGGCTTCCGCCATGCTTCTAGCTCAGTCTCTAGTGCTCTGACTGTTCCCTCATAACCTGCCACCTTATCCTCTAGCACCATAATATTTTGCTTTAGACCTCCTACCTGCGCTGCATGACGCTCAGCCATTGATAACATCTGTGTCTCAACTTTGCGAACACGTGTCTGAAGCTTCTGGTTACACTTGTCTAAACTATGCGCCAAAACCGCATTCACCGTTTTTAGCTGATTCACTCGCTCACTCAGCTGTCGCTGCTTCATCTCAGCATTACGTGTTACCCGGTCTAATGTGAGTGCCACCTCTTTTAATCTCTCTTTCAGCCGAATTTCAGCTGCATCTCCTCGATCACAGGTTTCAGCACCACTCTGAGCTAGGGCTTGATACTGCAGCTGCTGTGAAAAAAGCTTCAATTCTAATTGCTCACGTTCTTTCTCTGCTCGAAATAACTGTGCTTTCAGCTCGGCTTTTTCCTCACGCATGGCCATAAGCTCTTGCATCAACACTGCTGTCTCAATATCCAGCTTCCTGGCCTCAGTGACGCTCACTAAGTTTGCAGGAGGCTCTCCTACGTGTGATTCTAGCTTGACAACAGTAGAGGTTATTGAGTTCTGTTCGTTTTGAAGTTTTGACAATTTGCTCATTAGTTTTTCTTCATTATGCCTAGGACTTTTCTTAGCATCACGGAGGGTGCGGTAGATATCTATAATTTGATTGCTTTTGTCGAGAGCCTGTTTCAGGGCAATGATGTTTGATTCGTACTTACCAATGAGGATGCTGAGTCGAGTGCAATGAGATTTTGATTCGTCAAAGTTTAGTTGGAGAAGAGCATTTTGAGATCTGATGTGCTCAAGCTTGGCATTCAAGCGCTCCATTTCCACTTCAAGCTCGTGCTTTTCTTTGAGTTCTTGAATGTCGCAGTTTTCCTTCAGGTCTGAAACAAGGTGCTCAGCAACCTCAGTTCGAGAGACCTGCAACATTCAATTTTCCATGGATGAATTAATACATATATTCGAACCACAGAGTAAACTAACAAGTGCTTGGTCATAGAAATGTGTATTTTTTTAATATTTACTGATGGTGCATTACTTATTCTCATTTGGACAGATTTATGCTAAAAGGAACCATGTGCAAGTGAAAAGATGGTATGTGCTCCTGGTGAGCTGGATAAGAAACAATGTAAAAGTGGATATAGTTTCTTTTGAGAAAATGGAAAAACGGGATTTTACATTAAATCAAAAGGAACTGAGTGCTAACTTGTGAGCCGTGGACATGTGACAAAAGCGTTGTGGACAGGGCTCATGAGTTAATGCTCCGCAGCAGCGGCTTCTTCACCCCTGACCTCTCTGATGCTATAAAACTCCCATTCATTCTTACGGCCCTTAACGAATGAGCACACCCCATCTTTCTATTTGCGCATAGTTCCAATTTTCATAAATACGTCTATTTGATTCAATACCTGCATACTCTTCCTACAGTTTAGTATAATTAGAGGATAGTTTACAAAAACAACACACAAAATCAAATGGACAACAGTCACAAACCACTCTGGGTCAGGGATGTAACCATAAGTTCTATAGGGGAGGGGAGAGGGGTGTCCACAATCAAAAATTTATTGTGAGAAGTGTCCTAACATGAAATAAATAGGAAGCTCCACAGTTCATGCAGTATCGAAAGATTTTGAGAATTAATATTAAATACAAAAACATGTGATAGTGAGTGAATAAATTATGATAAAGAAAAAATACTAGTCAAGCATGACTTTTAGCCTATTTTTAATACTGCAAACTTTTCATAAAAAAGTCTGCACTCATTTTATTTTTCTGACAGAAAGCAATTAAAAGTTACAGCTTAAACTTCACTATTTTTCTCCTTCATCAAACATGATCATCCTGCAAAATTACAAGCTATCTTATTTCGTAACTTGGTTTTCTTTGAGAAAATTAAATATGCACGGATATTTTGAAACACAGCAATTGAGATCCTAATTTCGAATTTTAGCCGCCAAGTTAGGCGATGAAAATAAATAAAAAGATGCTTTTTTAGACGCTTATAGCAGGCTGTCCTATTTCTGTCTTTAAAATTATAACTTGCAGAGTAAGGGTAGGACACCTAAGACAAGCAATTCCGCAGCGCAAGTTGGCAACCAAAAGTGACACAAAGGAACTCAATCAGATTTCCTGGATTGTCGCACCACAGATTGTTTTGTGGTGGCTGATTTGAGCGGCAGAATTGCCCATCTTGCTTGCCGTGTCTTCATACAATATTCAAGCAGACAAATTTCGAATTAAAAAGCACTTACCCCTAGATTAGAAATCAGATATCCAGTGACTGGCCTGTCCATAGTTTTCAGTTTGATTCTTTCAGCTACTTTCAAAATTGGCACCTGGTTACCAGGAGCTACTTTTGTATCACATCTCTGATGTTTATTATACTCAAGTTCGCTGCTCAGCATCGATAATGCTGCATGCAGCTCTTCAATTTCTGTGTCTTTTCGCCTCATTAATTGTTTCAGCTCAATGATCTGAGACTCCAGCAGTCCATTTTGTACACTGTCAGTATCTACATTGCTTCTACAATCAGAGAGTACTTCTGGGATCCGATTTCCTCCCTGGTTACTTAGATTACTCTGACATCTTAGCCTTCCAGATAATTCAGCAATGACGTCATGCAGTTCTGCAATTTTCCCTTCTTTTTCAAAATTCAAGTTGGACTCCTGCAATTCCTAGTAAAGAAAAAGAATCACCGTTTAGGTTGCAAATATAATAGCAATTATTGAGGAAACTCTGATGAAAAGGTATTTGAAAGAATGTACATTTAACATTTTCATATTAAGACTTTTATAGGCGCTTTAATGAGCTCTCTTCAATATTATTGAAACCAGTCACTCAGAAATTTTTACTCGTTGAATTTAAACCATTTCAAGGAGCTATAACCATTATGGCAAAAACTCTGTTTTTAATAGATTCTTACTCTCATTAAAGATATGTTATGAATGTTAAAGACAAGATATCTCACAGATAAACTATTTCTCACTAAAAGATACCAAAATCAAAAGAAGCTAAGCAGGTGATTTTCAAGTCTCTTGAAAATCTGACCATCTGGATATTCTAAATTTTATTGCATGCTTGAACTTTATACACATAAACATGAAGTTTGAAGATGAATTCACACCAATCGGCAAACCGAGCTTAGTTCAAAGTCATTGATATAACTGAGAACACTAAATCAGTGTCATGCTAACGTAATATTGCTTACTTTTCATATAATCAATACAATCTCTCTATGGCAGTACTTACTTTGTTCTCAGAGGTTTTCAATTGGAGAGCAGCTAAGGACTGAGCTACTTTCTCTAATGACAATTGTAAACATTTTGCTTCTGACTGTAAATCTTGCGCCTCTTTGTGGAATTCCAAATTTTCTGGCCTCCCTGAAATTAAAGAAAAATAGAAAGAGTGAAGGAAATGCTTCTTAATCTTGAAATTCATTAGACTGAAGGAGAAAATAAGACACAAAGTAGACACTTGCCTGTTAAAATAAATTGAGACTGATTAATATCTATGAGCCAAGCAGAGCATGGCAACTTGTAAAGGAACAAAGCTACTGGTTGGAAACAAAACCACTGATTGAACACAACCTTATAGATAATTTCAGAGCACACGAAGATTACTGTGAAGCAATAGCAGGTTAGTTGCAACACTTGCTTGAAAGTGACGTTATAGTGGCCTTTTTGGATAAATTGAGACCAAGCATTCAGAATAGTTGTAGTCTCACTGTTACTTTAACTATCTTTAGACACATCGGGTCCTTTGAGATGTGATTAAAGTATGAATATGCTCTCTGTGACTCATTTCAAACCTCCGAATTTCTGAATGCTACGCATGCCTCCTGACATCATCTAATGCAAAGATATGAGCAAAAAAAGGATTGCAAAAATGAAAAATCTACCACAATATACTGTAAAATAACAAAAGTTCATACCATTGGTGTTTGGAATGTTCTGTGGCTGCTTCAAAACTCCTGGGCCCCCGTCTCCACTTCCTGATGCATTCAGATGATTTTGAATAAAATCAGCATAAGTCATTTCATGATCATCATCGTCGTTAATGAGTTGTAGGAGAGTTTCACTCAATGTTTCTTGCAATATAGATGAAGTTTGGGTTGAATTTTGCCTGGAAATTGATGCATAAATGATGAGTGAGACAACGAACTTTAAAAAATTTGATTAAGGTCGGCAAAAATTAACCAGGAAGTATTTTCCAAAAATATTCTGGAGCTATTTTGTGCAAAGCCGAGTCAATGCTGAGATGAGGCAAAGGACCTGTAAGGAGTAAATAGAGTCCACGCTAAATAAGACTGCCACAGAAGATTTTCTGACGTCACTTCTTTGTGTAAAGTAAGTACAAGAACCAGGATGGCAGATCTTCTGTGACCTTATTTGCTACTGACCGGTTGAAAATTCAGCAATGTAAGAGGACAGAATCTTACTCTATAGTATAAAATCATAAGGGTGCCGTGTCACGCTGAGGGTGTAACGCTAATCATGTCACAAACCGGTTTCTCCTCCACTCCCTGCTCCCCTCCCGCCGCGCACGCTCACATGCTTCCCGCCGTCTCCAAACCGGGTTTTCCCTAACTCTTAATGATCTTTTAACGATCTCACGATATCTGCTTATTAGAGGCGCGAAGCGCCTCTGGGGGGTTGGACCGCGGAGCGGCCAGGGGGCACAGCCCCCTAGTTCTCTATTAATTTTCATGGAGGATTGAAACTTTTGGCAGATTATTAAAAAAAAAAAAAAACAGAACTCGATTAAGCATATTTAACTGAGATTAGCCTGACTACATTAAATGTTGCCTTATTTCTAACTGGGTGGTGTCGTCTAGTTCTTGAGTTCTCTGTTAAAAAAAAAAAACTTGAGAGGAAATTAGGGAATTTGAAATGTCATAAGGCTGATTATGGTTAAAGATTTCCGTGTTGATACTTTCATTTAAAGAGAGACAGATGAACATTGTCACTTGAAATTTTCCTTCAGTTCGATATAGGATGAAGAAAAGTCATCATGTTTCTCAGATAATAAAATTTGACAAAAATTCAGGACAATTGCCGATCCAGATCCATATTTTTCCTTGAAATTCTGATGAAACCTTGAAATGCAACTAAAAATTACAATGAATTGACAAGATTTGTGAGACTTTGTGGTGTGGAGATTTCGTTCCACTACAGGTTATTTGGTCAATGATAAATTCATTTTAAATCAGTCCTAAAAATCCAATTTGACAGCTTGCCAAAATTTCAAGAGGCTAAGCTGGCTGTTAAATCAGATCATGCCTCCATCTGAGGAAAAGGGAACTAGGCAGATATAAAGGTACATTCTGGGATGATCCAGTCAAGTAATTCCTCGGTCATAAGGTGTGTCCGTGATAGAAAACAAAGATTATTTCAATGAACTAACGGCGGAGTTACCTGGTGTACAACTGAGGCCTAACTACTGTCGTGTACTGAGCTACTGCAGCAATATACTGCCATGACATTCACTGGGTAAAAAGCATTGCTTCAACGGAGGTTCAAGAACAATCATCAAACTCGCAACGCTTTCACCTGGTAATTTACGTTGAGGCCTGTTGTTTATCACAAACGCACCTACATATGTTGATCATATCTGACGCTCCATCAGTTTCTGAACAACAGAGGGGAGATCCGGAGAGATCAATGACTATCTGGACCATTGGAAAAATGCCATTGAGAGAAACAATTATTCAAGTGTGAGCCTGCAATTCCGGGTATTCATTTTCCATCGATAAAGACAAAACTCTTGTGATCAGCCTGCCGATTTGAAAGAGCTCTCCAACATAACCTTAAAAATATTCTAGGTTGTACCAAAATTAGACTAACAAACAGTGCAAGATAGGACCACAATAATAACCATTGGAATTTCTTTAAAGCTGGACATACCTAAGACCAATGTCATGTGTTGTGTTTCGATATGAAGCATCATCTGGGTGCTCTTGTCTAGCGTCACTTGTTACTGTGGAAGTACTCCTTGCCTGCAGCCCATCAGCCATTGAAGACACAGATTTTCACTCAAGTAATCGATTACTTACTTTGTAAGAACCAAAAGAATTAATTTTCATTTGATACGAGACTAATTATGACTTAAAAGTGTTCAGACAACTAACTAATCAACTGATAATTATTATTGTTTACATGTAGAATGATGTAGAGTGTAGTCTTATCAGTAGATGGCAGTAGTGTTCCAATGCAGTGTTGCATTGTTGTCTGTTGTCAGATTGAAGCGAATAATCAGTCAAAACTGCAACAGCGATAAAGGAACACTGACAGAGCCGCAGTGTTGAGGCTGATTTAATATCAATCTTCCATCGCATTGCTAAGGCGCAATGATACAACTATACGTACTCTCCGGAACGCGTGAGGTATCACGCCACATTTGAAGGCGTTTTCGAAACTGCCAACTTTCCAAATCAGCAACCTTGCGTCGCATTGATAGGCGTCAACCAAAACTGGCCAGCAAGAATTAAGCACTTTTGCAGCCCTTCTTCAGTACATAAACTATAGATTCAGTTCCTCAAAAGCAGAAAGAATGCAGTACTTTTTCGATGCCCTTTAAGTTGATTGTTGAATTGAGTTCATATTATTTAGTTATATTTCTTCCTGCGCTTGATTATTTTTAATCCTTCTAAAAATTGATCGAATTGCGTAATATAAGCCTAGCTTGAACACTTTTAGTCCTCGCGGTCAAAACTGCAACAGCGATAAAGGAACACTGACAGGGCCGCAGCGTTGAGGCTGATTTAATATCAATCTTCCATCGCATTGCTAAGGCGCAATGATACAACTATACGTACTCTCCGGAACGCGTCAGGTATCACGCCACATTTGAAGGCGTTTTCGAAACTGCCAACTTTCCAAATCAGCAACCTTGCGTCGCATTGATTGGCGTCAACCAAAACTGGCCAGCAAGTATTAAGCACTTTTGCAGCCCTTCCTCAGTACATGAACTAAACATTCAGTTCCTCAAAAGCAGAAAGAATGCAGTACTTTTTCGATGCCCTTTAAGTTGATTGTTGAATTGAGTTCATATTATTTAGTTATATTTCTTCCTGCGCTTGTTTATTTTTAATCCTTCTAAAAATTGATCGAATTGCGTAATAAGCCTAGATTGAACACTTTTAGCCCTCGTGGTCAAAACTTGATATAATCAGTCACCGATTTCTCTCTTCCCCTCCCCTCCCCTCACACGAGGCGCGACGGGCTGGCGCCACTCAGTCTAGTGACTTAATCTTCAACCCTTTGATCTGCCGCACCTCATAGAATTAGGTTTCCTCCCAAAGATAAATATTCTTCCAACTCCCCTGCTGACCCACTTTTGCTGACCTACTTAGGTTTGTAGACTTGCGGGGGTGTTCTCAAAACTGAATCACGTGTTGGTGGTTTTTTTTTCTTTTTCTTTTTTTTCACATTTTCTTTGCGGTTACCACCAACTTCAGCAAAGCTTCTACTGAGCTGAACAATCTCGTTTCCTGTTTCCATTAATTTAAACTTCTTGCTCATCGAAAATATTAATATGATGAAATGAAATAAAATCACTGAAGTTCCCTTGAAATTGCGGATGAATATTGGGTTCATCCTTAAATTACGGAAATTCGAACGCACGGGATTTTAACCCCCCCCCCCCCCCATTGCCTCCGCAACGCTGAGCAGAATCCCTCAGACGAGCCCCCCCCCCCCCCTAAATTAAGCCACGCAACGCTAACCGTGACCCCCCCCCCCCCTCCGGAGATATTGCGCCGTCGTATGGAGCGTCTATCCTTTCCGAATTTCAATCAATTTTTTGCGAAAGTATTGCTCGATCCCATTAAAACCGGCGATGGAGGAAGGGGGAGCGATCATTTGGCTTCTTAAGACTTGCACTAGTTTACACCCTATATTGTAACTAAATAGTGAAACGTACCGATTTACGACACTTAAGGACACATGCACCTACATGTGCTCTGATAAATAAATAAATAATCAATGCAGATGCATCCAGGGCCCGATTAAGGAATCTGGCGCCCTAGGCTAATGATTTCTTTGCCCCTCCCCCCCCTCCTGCTCCTTTTCTTCTTGCCTCCGGGCCCAGATAAGGGGCGCGGAGCGCATACACTTACCTATTCCACACATTTTTTTCGCTTCTGATGACGTGGATTTTCTTTTTTTCTTCCTTCATAATCTCGATAAAATTCAAAATTTGGCGCCTCCAAGAAGCTCGCGCCCCAAGCTTCAGCTTGGCCAGCCTGTGCGGTAATCACCAGGGCTTAACTCGTTGAAATCAAAGGAAATTTACAGGCACTTGAAAGTAAATCCAAACGGAAGCTCAAGCTCAAAGGCAACTAATGCTCCATTCCAGGGCCGGATTTACCTACTTGCCGCTCATGGGCCGCCTGTATTTTGCCGCCCCCTTCTCATTCGTTTTGGAATACCAATAAAAACTATCAAGTAAGCGTGCCAGCGGGGGAGGGGTGCATAAGAATCGTTTACTCTTGTTGGACATATTTTTTGGGAAAGCCCTGTTAACACTACTTACAAAAGTTCACGGAACTTTGAGCGAAAGTTAAGTTCCGTAAACCTATCTCTGTGTGGACAAGGCCTTCCATTCATAAGAAATGAACGGACAAATTATGAAAGAACAAACATAGATGTAGTTTAATGATTTTAACTTCCACCGCCGCGCTGCGCCGCGCCGCGCAGACTGCACTGTGTTTGACGCAATGCGTGAAGTATTCACGCAGTCTTGTAGGCGCTAAGCGTTTCACGCTGACCGCACTTTGTTTGACGCAATGCGTGAAGTATTCATGCATTCTTGTAGGCGCTATCCGTTTCACGCTGACCGCAGTGACCGCACTGTGTTTGATGCAAGGCGTGAAGTATTCGTGCAGTCTTGTAGGCGCTAATATGTGTTACATGCCGACCGCCGCGCTGAGGGCTTCTCCTTTTCATCTCAAGTCCTCGTCATCATTTCTCTCTAAGTCGCGCCGTTCCAGGCCAAATTGCGTGTTTGGTTTCTCTCTCTCTGCTGTCTCTTTTATCACTGAAAGACAACACAATTAGAAATTACTATACTCTCAGGAAATGAGAGATTTTGTCGCCTTTTCTCGTTTGTAATTTGTTTTCAAAATTCGATTTTTTTTTTAAAAAAAAAATTGCAAAATTTGCCGCCCCCTTGATTTGCCGCCATGGGCCGCGGCCCATGTGGCCACCCCCTGAATCCGCCCCTGCTCCATTCTGAGTTGAATTTTTGAGTTGCATTTGGAGATTTTGAATGTGTTTCCTGTATTCTACCACACGTAAATTCAATAAGGAAACGTGTACTGTAGTAGTAGTAGTAGTCCTAGATTTCGCTCTCTGTCTGGTGATCCATCGAGCATTATTTGTTAGAATTAAAAGAATTAGTTAATACTTACAACAAGCTGTAAGGACAAAATCCTTCCACGGTTGAAATAGTTGCCCTGCCAGTATGAAAATTTGTAAATCTGTTGAAACTGTTAAAAAAAAGAGAATGTTCAAAATTTATTCAATTTGCATTCATTTATCTATGAATTACTTGCTCAACATTGAGTGTCTGCATAAAGAAATTGAAAGACAGTGGAGAAAATAATGTGTCAAAGATCGAACCTGATTTAAACGGGAAGGCCAGACCTTTCATACAGTAACGCTCATAGTTTTGAGGTCCTATCTTAAAGGAGCGGTCAAAAATTACGTACCTGACGTACTTCTCGGCATTTTGGACCCCCCCCCCCCCCCCCCCCTTGCAACTCTTTATAACGAAAAATGTAAGCATTTTATGAATGAAATATTACGTAACGCTTGCCGGACCCCTCCCCTTTTAAGATCCCAAAAATTTTGGGGAACTGATAAATATACATACAGCTGGATAAAATTTGAAGTATATTCCTAATGGATGAGACAGATAACGTCGAAGAAATATAAAATTATACATTTTGGACTTCGTGTTTTTTTATAATTGGAGAGGGTTATAAAATTGAGGGGGTGCACTGACCCCCTATCCTTTCCTAGATATGGTGGCGCGGCGGCCAACTCTATAAGGCTGTACTGCTAAGATCAAAGACTGAGCACCTTCAAATTTTCGTTTTTCCACAACACGCTCTCTTTCGCACGAATAGTTCCACTCGAACGTGTAGAGTTTGATTATTTTTCGTTTTTCAGTTTAGATATCGCGTTGTGCTGATGTTGAGCATGGTTTGTGGAGCAACTGTATATTCTTACCTAGGAGATGTCTTTGTAGTCTAAACGAAGAATTCAAGGCGCTCTAAATTTTTTGTAGTCTTCGCAGTATTGTCCGCCGGCACCGCTCCACGACCCACGAGTCCCACGAGTGAAGCGCTTAATGCTCGGGAAGTCAAAACGCCTTCATTACCGTGCGTATGCAACACAGACATCCGTGAAGCTCGAATAGTTGCATCCAGGCGTTAAAATGAAATTCCTTTGGTGTTCATTGCATATCGAGGGTGAAACTACCAGACCACGTATCTTGGTTTGCGAAGTTGTAGACTTCCTGTCATATTTTAATTTTTAAATTAGCAAGACTACTCGACTTCAATTCTTGAAAACTTCCGTGATTTTTCCTCTATATGCGAAGGAAACTCTGTAAAAACTTCAAAAAATTATATTGATTCATGTTCTTTCAAAAAAATTAAATGGGATCGGAGATTTTCAAACACCGCAAACGAGATACGAGATCTGGTAGTTTCACCGTCGATATGCCACTCATCGAGCACAATTTCCTTATTTCTCTTAATTCTTACCTTATAATTAAAGCGTTGCCTTTTGTACCAATGAAGTTAATTATTACTGACTTTTATCGCGACTCGATCAATTTAATCAGAGGTGCATTTAATTTAAATTTATCACAACGTGATCGGTTCTGGAAATGACAAAATATATTAGGTATGAGTATTATTTGTATAATTTTGCCTTTAACGTGGTTTAAAAAACTGTCGTTTGTTTGGATTTTATTTTTGGTTGTTTTTTTCATCACGAAAAAGGGTCTTGACATTTAAAACCGAAATTTTCAAAAAAGAATCCTATAGGTACTTTGAATGAAAATTTGAACCAAAACTATGATCATTCTCCTTTTGACAAAATAGAATTTGATGTGACACCTGTAAGATCACAAGCCTAAAGTGTACAGGGTGTCCCGCAAGCAGTCCAGGCCCATGAATTTCACTGGCGAAACTGCAGTATAGTAAAGTAAAGTAATATTTTCGTGAAAACTATATAATGTTCTGCTCTTTCCCCTGAAATTTGGACTGCATCCTGCGATCCCTACATTTACTAGCCTAAAATGTCGAAAAATGCGGCAGAATCGTTTCATGGACACTTCAGGAAAATTTTTTCGAGCTTGCATCTGACTGGACTTTTTTTAACACTTCCGCAAAAACAAATACCTACGTTGGAAATGCAAATTATGGGATGATGTATATTAGTAGCTTATAGAGTAGAAAGGTCGTAAGTATATTTCTTTTGTTTCAATATTTCAAAAGGAAGCTGGCAAATGGCTCCACTGCAGCCCATTTAATTCGTAATATTTGAAATTTTACACCTTGCGTCCGGCGTTCCATACCACCATCGAATTTCTTTACACATTTAAGAGCTCCTACTGTAAGCATAAAGGCTGAGAATGCAAATAACTTGATTTTTCAAGAGAGGTAAGTTACCCATTTTTTGCTCTGCATATGGACATCCATAAAAGTCGCTCCCACAATGCACTCGGTCAGTCGGGCCGGGCGTTCTGCGACGCTCAAGCGCCACATGTGACTATCCTCTCAGAGGTTATCGAGCAACTGACAACGCAACAATTCCTCGTCAACGCCCTGCCACTATCCCTTCGTAGGACGTCCCCGTCGCCTTTTCCCACGTGGTACTCAATCCAGAAATCGTTTGGGCAACCTCTCCTCCGACATGCTTTGCACATGTCCATACCACACTAACTTTTCGCTCTAGCCTTCCAGTATATCCAACTGAGATTTTGAGGAGTATCTATTTAGGCCGTTAAAATGCTGTCGAGCCAAACACCTCGAAAAAAGCGACTGAAAAATTCAGGAATTTAGATTAGCAATCACGGATAGCACAAGCACAACCGCGATGATGGCCTTTAAAAACACGATCTCGTTTTGAAGCGCCTTCTTTTTTCGTGATACTGCACGCATTGTCGCTAAGTTAGTTTAGTTGCCTGCCTGACCCAAACCCATATAGCATGGATTTCACTACACGCACAAACGAGTGTGCCGCTTGGTACAATGCATTCATGGAGGAATATCATCTATTCCAATTATAGGGGAAAAATCAGTAATCTAATCTTGATCTTTTGTACCTGAATTTTATATTATTTTTATTCATATAACTGGTGACCGTGCGGATTACCGACGATTGCTTATTGGTCGCGACATTGACACTAAATTTTGAATGCAAAAGCTCTGTAGTTGAATGAAGAGCCCTCTATACTTCATTTTCGGTTATGTGCAAATGCTACTATTTTTCCTCAGAAAGTCCACAGAATAATGGCTTTAATGGCTTGTCTGCAGTTATTATAACAGCAACGCACAATTTGAGGGGCTTGGAGGACAAGGCTCATAAGTGCAGTTTTTGCTATTTCGAGAAGTAAGTGTTTAATGTTCCGAAATTACACAAATCCATATGACAGAAAAAAAGTTCAAACTGACTTTTTCAAGCTTAAAAATTAGAATTTGGCAGCGAATTTTTCACAGAATATATATGAAGACAAGTCTCATTTGAAACAATTAATATCTCAATTTTTCGAAAATTGCTCGTATGCGCCTTGTCCTCCGAATCCTTCAATTATTGGAGAAACACCTAATGGTGCTTGGGAAACGTGCCTAAATTATGTAACGCTCTAAAGGGAGGAATATGAGCTTGCGATACAAGAAGGGGGGGCGGCGCAGTGCCGCAGCATTACGCAACCATTCCTTTTGGTAGAAAACATACGTAATTTTTCACACTATCATTGAAAGTGAGTCCTTCCTAACTAAACAAGTTGCCCACAATTTTGAGATCCTCAGAAAGGGTCCATTGAGCGTTACGTAAATATTAAGGGGGGTCCGGGGTTGCGCTGGGAAACTTTACAAGGGGGAATGGGGAGTCAAAAATGCTGAAAAAGTGTGCTACGTAATTCATGAACGTTACCTTACCAGGTTTTGCATTTCCACTCTTCATTCAACTATTGAGGTTTAAGTACTTGGAATTTCCGAAAATTAATGAATTTTAAAAGTTGTTTGTTGAAAAAAATAACAGTGGTGCGATTCAAAAGGCTGAGATAGATGATAATATTTTATATGAGTTTATTTTACAAAAATACACACAATATACAATATAACTTGTAAAATTCATGATTTCTGAAATGCACAGAGAAAGACTATCATGTAAATAATTATTCCTAGAATAACAAACATTGTTTGGTCCAGCAGAAGTATTTCATAGACTGAACTGAAGTCAAACAGTTAAAATGGAGCAAAAGAAAAACAAATATAAGAGACCAAAGAAACCAACCAGAAATAAACCAAGAAAAACAAAGATGGAAAAGAATATTAAACGATTCTGCTGAAAAAAATTATTGGCAGCTGATTACCTACAACCTTTGGGAAAAATAATTTAATTCATCGAAATGCTTTTGTGTCCTAGTGTTAGAGCAACAGTTTGCATATAAATCAACTATCTAGCTCTTTTCCAATGATACAGATGGTGAAAAAATGAAAATAAAAAAAATAAATTGATAAATCAAATTTGAAATTTTGAAAAAACAGAAATGAAACACACAGATTTCAACTTGGAATTTCTCAGAATTTTCTACTCCATGGTACACAGTCCTCTCCATGCATTGAAATATTAAAGAGTGACAATTTCAACAATCGATGAAGAATTGCTGCATAAAAAAAGGATAAAATGATGTTGATTAAACTGCTCACAGAGTTACAAACTTCGTATTTTTACATTCTAGAATTGATTTTAACAAGCATGATTAAATACTTCTATCTATAAGTGAAAAAAAAAACAAATAATTTCAGCTGGAACATCTAACTAATGAGTATGTACATTAGAGTTTGAAGAATAAGCTGACATCAAATTGTGGCGTATTTACTCATTCGAGCAATGGCCGACTATACTTTTTACAGAAAATAAATTAAAAATCTAAAATCAATAGTAGATATAAAATTGAATAGGTAATAATTACATTTATAATTACATCAGTCTTTTTTCTTTTCTTTTTTTTTCTTCCTTAATGTTTTCAAATCAAAAATAGTATAGAGAAAACAAGTCTAGAATTCCACAAACATAAAATCAATTAAATATAATTTTCATGGAATAAAATTTCCTCGCAATTTTTGGAGATTTTATCTCATTTTCTGTTTTTTTGTTACCTACACTAAACCTAAACACTAAAAAGATGCTAAATATTAAAAAATAATGTCATTTTTTTAAACAAACGAGGTGCTGATTTCCTCACAGAATGACCCGTTTAGTCAGCTATATGATTAAATTTCATAAAATTTTGGCAATTATTTTTTTGGAAGAAACCGCCCAGTTCAAACTCAAATACCTAAATAAAGTATGTAAAGACTGAAAATAGTTAAATGAAGGTTAGATTTTATGCTGAAGATTTCGAAGTGTTGAAACTTTTGAAGGTATGAGGAGATACTTGTAAATTATCCACTTATTTGTATTGAGGAGTTGAAAAAGAAATAGAAAAAAGGGGGAGGGAGTGCAGAACTTCGGCGTTGAGGGCTACAAAATATGTAAGTTGAAAAAAAATATAATACAAATTCAAAAAAGCTCATGTTGATAGAAGCGAATACCCCCCAAAAAAATAAAGGAATGAAACTTTATAAAAAATTTAGATCGATAGGAGTAAAACTTACGAATGGACATTGAAATTTCGAGACTAAAAGAACATCATAATGGGATGCTGTCAGGGAAATTTAGGGCACTAACGCATTGTTTTGCTCTTTCTCCATACGCACGATATAACAGATTAAAAAGAAAGGAATTAAGAACAATTAAAGATAGAAACGACTTTCATAATTTATGGTATATCAAAAGTCAACCAATCGACAATGTGAGGTTTTGAACCTCTTTTTTTCAAATTATATTTTAGAAAATGAGAGATATAGGAACATTTATTTTGTATAACACAAGAGGGAGAGCGTACCGAGAATATTTGTCAAAATAAAAATTGAATTTTTTTTCACGGAAGAGATTTAATCAATTTCTACTAAACTGACTCAGCAGCATGTAGGCTATTGTAAAAATCTGTGAGGAGACTTAAAGGAAGAAAAAACAAGAAAGTTAAAATACAAATCATAATTATTGAGCATAATCTGGCAGAAATATTCACTTATTTAAGTTGGCATAATTGCCTCACTTGTACTGGTTACCTGGCTTTCCTCCGACTTACTCTTGGTGCAAATATCAATGATCATTTCTAAAGAGGCTAAAAATGGCGATGCGTGGATAAAAATTGTAAAGTCACAATATAGGCTACAAATTAAAGGCACAGTGCCGAAACTTTATAATAATTTTAAGACATATGAAGAAGCGGAAGTTTGAGGGTGTCCTTGGGATGAGAGGGTAAAATATACCTGATACCATTTTTTACAGATCATAGGTGCTTTACAGAATTTCATCTATTTCTGAAACCTATAAATTTACTTGCATCCTTCGAGCAAATTGAATTTTTCTTTTTTCGAATATGGAACATGGAACGATGCATAAAGCATTGAAAATTTTCCACGATAAATTCCGCCTTTAGAGCTCACATCCAGGTTATCAATAGTATATTAATCACCATGGGTTGAAATTCTAAATAAAAAGCACGATCAAAGCACGCGACAAAGAATGTAAAAATTACATAGGCAGAAATATACAGAGACAAAGTTCAAGTTTTTTTTCTTACTCTGATAAGTTTTGTGGATTTAGGTTCCTTGTACAGAGACTTGCACTCGTCTGCTTGCAGTTACAGACTCTCGACGAACCGCAAGGAGCATGATCAACAGGTGTATAGGGCAATGAGAAATGGAACTCCTGGTTGATCACTGCCCAGATGAACTATGCTATCAATAACTGATAAAGATTCACTGCTTCCGTCTCAGGTTTAACAAGCGCACGGCGTTTAATGCAAAAATAAATTTAGATAATTAAAAGACTACACGTCATCAAACATCAAGTAGCTTTTTTCATCTTTCTGATCTAAACACCCATGGAATCACGGCAAATTCCATTACTATCCACAATCCTATTTATCACCTCTTAAATTCTGGCACCTCCAGTGAACGATCATGTATGACCGTTTTCAAGTGAGTCTTTGAGTACCGAGGAAATTTTTGCCCGCTCAATGTAGATTCTGTCATTAAAAATATTAACGTCCCGTATGTAAAGAGAGTACAACAGCTTCTCCATTCACTCTCAGCCTCTGTGACCATACAAATAGGACAGGAACATTATACAGGTAAAATTTAAGAAGAAACTTAATAAATTCGAAGAAAAAACTATAGAAAAGAAAAAAATGTAACATGATGAAAATGGTTAGAGATGTCATTTTAAACCGATGGTGAAATAATGGTTACGTAGATTGTTTAAAAAACTGAAGCTCGTAATAAATCTAAGACAGGCATTTACATAGACTGTTACTAAACTTCAAATTATGAACTGAAAAATATATTTAAATCAAACTAATGTCAACTTATTTGATCAAAATTTTACATGTTTCAAGCTAATGGCATTAGTAAATCTTGAAAACATAATACTGAAAACAGGTAACAGGTGACTAACTGCAATAAGCTGATTGTAAGAAGGAGAGACAATTACCCTCTTCATTAGTTGATTTTAATTGTGGGGAAGGGGTATTTTGAGGCTCATAACAAAATATGTCGAAACTACACGACGAATGAATTTTGAAAAAAATTCATGATGAGCGATTCTACGAATTTAGGTACTAAAGAGTAGAATATGTATTGAGTCTTTACAGTAAGCTGTAAGGCATTAAAATGATATTTATAATTTGGTATTGTGAGACTGAAAAATATGGATTATCACGAATATTTATACGGGAAAACTTTTAAAAGGTGATATTCTTGGCTTATTATTATAGATTTCTTGAAAGAGTCATGAAACATTTTTTTTTCTTTTTAAAAATTAAAAGACATAAAACCGTTTGAATTATTGAGAGAAACTAATCAAACTTATCAAATAATTACGCCTGAGTGTAATCTTCTCGTAAAAAATGGTCAGGGCGTGTAAAAGTAAAAACAAGACAAGAAACGACATCTTAAGACTAAATTTTTTTTAAAAAAGTAATAAATAAAATATGACGAACAGACAAAGCCATAAAGTGGCGACAACCTGCTATCATTATCACATGGACGAATAAAAACGTGTGATTCGTAAAGAAGACTTCTGAAACGTCCTCCAAATTAAATTTTACTATGTTGCAAACAGAATGGCGTGGGAGATTATTTTCTATCGACACTTCATTTTAATTTTACAGCCACCTTCGTACATTCAGGGAGGCTCTGTCGAACATAGAAAATTAAATCACTGAAGAACTTGAGGACGTAAAAAAATTTTCATAACTGTCTCGAGGTTAAAAAAAATTATTCAAGACCAACTAAACTTTAACACATACCTAGAAAACCCTTTCCCTGACTCTTAAACTTTCCCCTTGACATTTTAATACTTCAGTCTCTCCTATCTGAATCCTAACGCATTTAAATCATACTATTTCAAAATATGTTTACGAGCAGGAGTGTAAAAAAATGTCTAACAAAATAGGTACAGTTACGTTCATTAGTCGAGACAAACCATAGCCTCAACTTACCTACTCAACCATAACAAGAAAGCTCAACGCACTCACGATAAGTAAGTGCGCTTTTTCACAACTTGAATCCTGATCGGCTCCCCAAACTATCTCATTCAAACAATTGAGAATCCCTCAGATTTGGTTTAAATAACAGTATAATCGTGACATTTATAATGGGTCGATCACAAAAATATCAACTGCAATGAAATTATTCACGAGTGCCTATCCTTGTAGGAAAACACTTAAAAAAGGCAAGTGAGCACTCAACGGGTCAGGAGCAGGTTCTGCAGACACCCGCATCGACATCTCCTCCAGGCTAGCGAGTACCTGTTCGAAGTGCCAGCTTCGATCGGAAGCTCAACAACAGAGGTCTGCAGCGCTGGTCAGTGTTTGTGGTCAGACAAATTACTGAAGTATGAATCAGAGCTCAAAACCATCTCACCAATACGGCCCCTCGTTGACAAGATGGTTCCAGCTGGCGAATTCGGACCAAGTGTCCAACTTGGCCCTCACCGCATCAGTGTATCGTTTCGGCTGGGTTTGGGCCGGGCTTGGCTCTGGCTTGAAGATGAAAGGCTTCTCCGCGATCTTCCTTTTGATCACGTAGTTTTGGCCGTTGTTGTTATCCCAGTGCTCCGTCGAGTCGTATTGGTAGCAAACGCACAGCTCTACTACATTGGCGACGGGTGGCAGCGCCAGCTTGAAGTTGAAGGTGTCGTAGAGCACCTGAACGGCGGAGTTGACGGTGTTGTTTATGAAAGTGGCATGCGTGTCCTGGTAAGTGAGCCAGTTGTCAGTGGTCGAGCGGACGAAGACGTCTTTCTTGAAGGAGAGGTTTTTCACTTTGATCGTGCCGGAGATCTCCTGGTCTTTGACGATGACGTTCTCCAGGGAGACATTGCAGGTGTCCAGCCTCTTGCGGAAGGACACGTAATCGGAGGCCGGTTGCGAGAAGGTGATCTCCCATGAGTCGGTGCTGGTTGGACTGCTGCTCTTCGGCCCGGTTGGAGGGGACGATGGAATGAAGTCGAGGGTTCGTGAACGCCAATAGCCTCGCTGAGCTGGTGATTCTGTCATGAGGCGAACCTGAAACAAATCCAATTCAAGTTGGTCAGCATCGTTTGATATTTGGACGTATCTCTGCGAGACGGAACTAGAGAGGTGCGAGAAAAAAGGGGTGTGCTCGTTAGTCCAGGGCCGTGAGAATGAATGGGAATTATAAAGCGCCAGTGACGTCAGCGGCGGCGACGGGAGGGACGATAAGGATGCTGCCGAATTAACTCATGAGTCCTGTCCACAACGCTCTTGTCACGTGCCCACGGCTCATGAGTGCCGCATACAGGTAGAGCTTAGTTCTATTTGATAGAATGTAAAATCCCGCTTTTCCATTTTCCCTAAAGGAATCACGCCCACTTTTACATTGTTTCTTATCAAGCTAAAACGAGCACAGGCACATCTCGATCTTCCCCACACGTCTCTAGTTCCGTTTAGCAAAAAAATGTCCATTTAAGAGAGTACACTTAAGTTTGAATGAAATAAGTTTAATGAGTGACACACGGGTCTTGGCATTTTTCCACCCGACGTGGTTCCTATAAGGATTGAAAGACGGTTTCAAAAAAGGGCGGAGTTTCTTCAAAAAAATACGATCTATAAACTTTTTTTTTTTGAGGTAAACTGATACAAAAAAGGCAAATGAGCAAGTGATTCGTAAGTTGTGGAGGGGTGTTCGGAAGTGTTCCTGAACCAACGACCGATCGGTCGTTCGCGAACTGCGTAGACAATGGGAAAATTGCGAGGTTACGACTTCGGAAAATGGATGTCATTACGTTTTGATAAAAAATCAGTTCATTTTTGCGTGCACCTTCCAAAGTTGTGTGTACGCGCTGCCCTACACAATTCCAAAGATCTTTCGCAAAAGTTGGATGGAGCGGAACGCATTTTGCAATTATTCTGACTCCCGAGAAGGTAGGTTTGCATATGATCGAAATGAAGGAGAGCGTGGACTCTTCTCGGCTGATTTAGAGACTTTAACGCATGGGTAGAAAAGTTAGACGGGGCGAAACACACAATACAAGTATTTTGACCTCCGAGAGGATAACTTAAAGGAGAACAAATGGATTACATTTTGCAATAAGGAACCACACGGGGGGAAAAAGAAACACATTGGATCCTGAGTCCTGACTCATGAAAACATTGACAAGAAAAAATACTCTTGATTCAATCGGATTTTTGCATAAATCAAGAACCAAACCTCTTGATTTGAGCGGATTTCCTTTTGATTTAAGCAAAAATCTGATTGAATCAAGAGTATTTTTTCTTGTCAATGTTTTTATGAGTCTGGACTCTAGATTCAATGTGGTTTTTTTCCAGTGTGGTGATTGAATCAAGAGTATTTTTCTTGTCGATGTTTTTAAGAGTCTGGACTCTAGATCCAATGTGCTTTTTTTCCAATGCACTATCTCTGGCTCTTCTGCAAAAGCACCTCTCTGCATTGGAGAACCAATGGCATATATGGATTGCATTTTGCAAAAAGGAACCACTAGCATTGCAATGATGCTAAGATTGTGCAACTTCATCGTTTGCAATAAAATTGCGGAAATCGTGAAAAACTATGAAATTTAGATGGTAATTTTTGTCTTAAATTTACAGTTTTTAGCGAGTAAAATAGAAACTATTAATGGATAATCGGGTTTTTCCTCCAAGACAAAAGAAGTTGCACAATCTTAGCAACATTGCAATGCTAGTGGTTCCTTTTTGCAAAATGCAATCCATATGTTGTTTCTAAAATGAGCCAGAAATAGTGGTTCCTTATTGCAAAATGCAGTCCAAATGAAGGAGATGGTGTTCTATGTCATCCAAACTATTCGGTTCGTTAAACTCAACAATCTGTTCGTGAAACTGATATGATTACAACATTCTAAGGGGGGGGGGGGGGGCGAGACCCCTCGGGCTCCACCCATGGATTTACTTTAAATTTAAAGCTTAGTGCTCCTACTGTGCTCTCCATTAGGGTCGTGAAGTATTCTGAAGTTATATTTCTAAAAGTATTTCTAAAGTATGAGAACTTACTTGTGTGAGTGACAGTCCTCTGTCATCGGCGAAAACGACCTTCTTCTTGAGGCGTGTGGGTGATGGAGCGTCGTTCTCGTCGGAGGATGAGCCGGAGTCGTCTGAGCTGGATTGGCGGGTCACGAGGCAGGGTCGGGGGGCCGGCGGGGGGGCCGAGAAGGACTTGCCAATGAGGCCCAGAGGGGTGGGCTGCGCCGGGCGGGATAGGCGCTGGGCCTGCGAGTGGGTTTGCCGCGGGAAGTAGGAGCGCGGCCACGGGGCCAGGCCCGGGAAGAACCCGGAGGCCGATGGTGAGTGCCCCACCCGCATCTCGAAGTCGGTTGGCATCGCTACTGAACACATTGTCACGCCTGCAACACACAAAAACGCAAACATCGTTACAAGTGGCTCTTCAATTTTCTCCGACGAGGGTTCATCACAAGTGGTGGAAAAGAAACATCATGGAGGTTCTCTGGGACGGATTCAAAAAGAGGGGCGATTATCCCCCTCCTCCATTCGACATACTGGAGAATTTGAACATGCTTCATCTGAGAGTGCTCAATGAGCTAAGTTTACAGAGTTTTTCATAATTTTTTTCTGAAATATGGAAGAGTATAAAAATAGATTCAAAAGTGAGGAAATGTGCCGCCTCTTGATGTCAACCAGTATTTCCCATTTAAACACATGCATTTTAGCTGATTTTGTCATATTTTTATATTTCCTCAAAAAATTTCTCAATTTAGAGACCAAGGCTATCCTCGTGCCCAGTGCTCTTGGTAATTTCATTTTAAACACGGAATTCACGAAATTTCAGACACCTGCAAATTCTCCATTCGTAAAATGTAAAAACGCGTATCTCCATTGCGACGTTTTAAAATCTCCGGTGTTAATTTCTTTTTTATTCCATGATCAATAAACAATTGAACGTCATTGTTGAAAAGAAAACCAGTGCACCTTTGAAACATTTAATCCACAAGGAAATCATTTGTTGCCTCGCGAATTCCCTACTCCCAGCGGGAACCTTAAAATGTTCGCTACTCTGACGTAAGGACGTATCTCGATTCTCGCAGCCCCAAAGCATAGATTCATACCGACGTATTTATGGTAAAAGAAACTATGTTGCACACAAACCCTATGTACATAGTTCCTTTTAGCATAAATACGTCCATATGTAAAACAGGGCCCACGTGGAAATTGAAATACACCCCCACGTCAGAGGGGCGACAAAGTGATGCTCAAAATCCGTTTATGAGGGACTATACCATATTTTGACCCTGATGTTCAGGGCCTGAACGCGGGAGTCCTGACTATCCCTGAGTGCAAGCGACTGACCTGAAAACCAGGGAGCGGAACCCGACACTCCTGTCGGAGGCAAAAGCGCGAGAGAAGACATTCTCGGCTCAGCGGATGAGCACCGAGATCAAGGTTAACAATTGACAAGAGTGACGAGTGGACGCATTTATGCTAAAAGGAACTATGTGCATAGGTTTTGCGTCGACATAGTTGCTTTTAGCATGACCCGCGATGACACAGTACGATAAACTTGCGCCGGAGAAACTTGTGCGGGGGAGCGGACAGGAGCTTTCGGCTGGAACGTTCTGACGTGTCTCCTTGCGTTCCTCAAGGAAAAATTCCATTGCCGGTACTTCCGCGAAAGACGGGATAGCATACTAATGGCGTGACGTGCTTTGCGAATATCGATTGATCTGCCATTTAAACCTATGGAAAAGGATCGATCAACAGGGTGTTCGCTACGAACGCTAATAATCGATTATTTACCGCAGCTTCAAATGGGATATATCGATAATCGATCGTTGCCGCCTCGCTGCTGTAGCATACTAGCAGAGAACTCACATCGGGCACTGAAAAACGGTCATAGCGCGTCTTTTAAATTTGATTACCTGCATGTCTTTATTACCCAAACGAAAGGAACGTACTGCATTCCGACGTTGCAAAATTTTTACTGCTAAATTGTTTTTATACCAAGGAACTGCTGGTCACTTGGTTTTTACTAGGACTTCTTGCAAAAATCAACAGAATGCGGGGCAAAAATCACATTTTGGGGGAAAATTAGACGACATTTTACAATCAGAGGCTACAGTTCGCACAATGTCCTCTTTTTCTATCAGTTTTAATAATCGGTCCGCAGGAGGCGCACCCCTGTAAGGAAAACACCATACTGACAAGAGACAATCGTAGCGAGAAATCGGTACGGTGGCAGTGGCGTGGCGTTCTTTGCGACATATCGATTGATAAGCCACTCAAACCTATGAAAAAAGATCGATTATCAGGGTGTTCGCAGCGAACACCTTAATAATCGATTCTTTACCATAGCTTCAAATGGCAAGATATCGATAATCGATTATTCACGCCACGCCACTGTACGGTGGGCTCCCGGCAAGGTTACCAGATTGCACGGTAAAATTTGGATATTTTATATCGGTTTACACGGGGAAATGTCCTGCTTCTTAGCACTTGATGGCAACCATGGCTCGCGGAAAAGCGACACTGCCGGAACCGATGCGGACGGGAAATAAGGCGGAAGCCGGGTCCGGGTTCGGGAGCCAAAAACGGCGCCGCGGCGACCGCGGCATGCGACAATCGGGGACACCTCCCCCCCTTCCGCCCCGCTCCACGAGTGGTCCCGTCGTGGCATAGAATAATAAAGCTAACGCCTATAGAAGGAACACTCGCGTAAGCGGCCGTTGTGACTCTCGCCTGTTGTGTCCAGGTTTGGTTAGGTCCCGTTGCCCTATACTTTTCTGAACCCGCCAGCTCTTTGCAAGGTTGTCAAATGTAATAGTAGGGCCCAGCTAATTGCAGGGTTGCCAAATGTAATCAGTGGTGCCAAAGAAGAGTCTAATGTTATGTAAGTGTAAAAGTCACTGCCACAGAGTAAAAGAGTTTGAGTATCAAAATTAATGTAACGAAAACGATTTCCACAGCCTCGTCGTGCTCATGCTGGCCAGATGACTGATAAAATCACATGTGATCAGCTACAGTTAGAGTGTTACAGTTGGCTATTGCCGCCATTTTCATTTCTGAATGTAAACAATACCCGCCAGCTCCAGCTCAAGAGCTCCAGGTCCCTGTTCTTCTTCTTCGTCACGAAATCTGCGGAGTGTCTTCTATAGGGTAGCCTTTATTCTATGGCGTGGAGTCGGATAGCTCGTCTCACCTTGGACCCGGAATCCGGAATCCGTCTAGAGTCGCGACGACGGATCCGCCTGGGACGGGAACCCCGGGATGCCCCCCCCCCCCCCCCCCCCCCCCCCACTATCGGCGTCGTCGCGTGCGCTCGCGAAAATTACCGATACATCGATGTAATGTACGCGGAAGTACAGTGAAATCTCGCTATACGATGAGTCGGACTACGGGTTAGACGAAACCCCGCTATAGTAGGAAATTCTTTCGGTCCCCGAACACAACCGCGAGGGGCAGTGTTAAATAATGAGAAATGATGAAATATCGCGAAAATTTCTAATGACAACTTTTCCTCCACCCGCAAGGGGAACTGGAAAGAAAAAAAAACCCAATTGTGGATTGAGAAGATTTCCTCATTTTTCGCGGAGGAAAAGTTGCTTAGGTCGAGGAAAAAGTTTCGGTAAACCCGACGAAAATTCGATCCGAATCCGTTCATTTCAAGGTTTGTGCTGGTACCGTTATTCTCCGTAACACACTCTGATAAGCTCTAAATGTACCCATACTGCTTTAAAAAAGTGTATCATTTATTGTCGTTTTCTTTGTACGCAAATTTATAACCAGGGATGGAGAGATTAATTTTCACAATATGTCAAATTCCACGGAAGAGGCCTCAAAAATATTATCCTGAATTCTTTTATTGTTCCTAATCAATTTAACTGGATTTCTTTTCCTCGAAACTATGTTTCTGATCTTCAGTTCAAACTTCAACCCGTCATAACCCTGGTTAAATTTAAATTTTTTTGGCGCCGAAAAATTTGTCAAAGCATTTTAGGAACTAACATCCTAGTGCTCACGGACACTGGACAGCCACACGTACTCACAGTTCTACAACCAAAACTAAAGAACCCTCCTTGCTCGGTGATTTCCTTATACTTAATGGACTGCAACCACCTGAACTGCCCTGGAGTGGATTTATCGAATGCCTCATCGCGCGACAATGGTGCAAATCAAAGTTCACGTTCTGCCAAATTTTACTCCTACGAAGAGACAGAGGCCAAAGTATGAGTCATGTTGAGGTCGTAGTGAGTGAACTTTTGACTCGCCACTCACTGCCAGCACAGAGGAGCATGATATTACACAACAGGGCTGTTAGGGAACACAGCATGCAGGAATCCCGGATATCGCAAAGATTTTTGATATCGATAAACAAAGTGCAAAATCACGTAGCTCCATTGCGGTGTTTCAAAATTTCCGCTTTAATTTCATTTTTTCGAAGAGAAACAAACCAACTTTATTGCTTGAAATTTAATCAGAATGGAAAAGAAAAATCAAGAAATTAAATTGACTATAGTTTCCCAAAGAAAAAATAAAGTATGACAGCAACTTCGCAAACGAAGATACGTGGTTTCGAACTACACTGAAAAAAAATCTCGGCGTATTTACTAAGAAAATGAATATCGAACCCGGTGGCCGTTTATGCGGATGTGTGAGTTTGCCGTTATAATATTACCCGAACACGTAAAATCAGAGGAGAAAACCCAGATTGTAATAATTACTTCAGATTTATGGTTGTGATAATTGGCCATGAAACAGCTAAAATTACACGAGAATCGCCGCCTTAATATTCTAAATTGTTCGTTTCACTTCCCCTTGTTTATATATATAGGTATTTATTTATGACGTAAAGAGACCATAATGCGCTTTGGTGCAAAGTAATTGCACAGTACAATCCCACGATAAACATGATCTACTTACTTTTTAATCAGAGAGATTTTTTTTTTTTCAAAAGAAGAATAAAATAAGATTACATGAATACATGTCAACCGCAGTGCCGTGAAATTTGGAATGGGGTTGACTAATGAAGAAATGAGAATTGTTAGGCGAGGCATAAAACAATGGATCGCAAAAGAACTTCGAAACAGCCATTGAAAACCTATCTAAGCCAAAAAGGGCAAATTTTCTTTAATAAATACGTTATTTGTATAATATTAGGACATTTTTTTTTTTTTTTTTTTTTTTTTTGAGCTCTCTCGAATCATTCTTTACACAAACGGTTGCCGCATCCCTCATATAACTGCCAAGAAAGGATTAATTTTCTCAAGTGCATCAAGAATATCAATTATTCTGCAATTAATGGAAACAATTAACGGCAGCACTATCCAAGACATTAAAAAATTTTTTTTTAAAGACTTGACAATAACGTGCAGGCAAAGATCACGTGTTATTGGCACGCGAAACTAATTTGGGTGCTCAATCAAAGGGCACGGTGGGGTAGGTCAAAAATACTTCAAAGGGAAATAATTTAATTACATTTTAGCTCCTAGGAGAACCCATGATGAGAGCTGCTTAGCATTTTAAGTATCTAACACAGCATACCTGGGCACTGACATAGGTTGAGAATTCTTTTTCTCAATGAGTTTTCAGGACCAGAGATCCCAGAAACAAGTATAAAAAGATAAACTAAACAAACGGAAACATCGAATAAATAAATACTGATAATTTGCTTCCCGTCAAAAACTGCTTCTGTTTGAGTAAAATCAGTGAAAAGTCGATAACATATGAGACGCATTTCAATATCAATGCGATAATGGTAGGTGAGGAGTAATGTGGCATTGAGCTCTTTATTACAAAAACATTGGAACAGTTTTGTGCATTGCTTCTTAAATACAATACCTGTGAGTTTGGTCAAAGAAATCGGCGGTATGATGCTTTATATCAGTCGGTGCTTTATCCGCTTAGTTAATACGGCCAATTGAGGAAAGAAGAGTGAGGAAGAGAGAAAATTCCATTGCAGCGTTTTAAAATCTCGCGGAAATATGATTTTCCGACTGAAAAATGCATGCACATTTTTACTTGAAATATCGGATTATTTTATGCTAAATATTATTTCAATTAGTGAGAATTTGCGTGATAAAAAAATAATGCGCAGCAGCTTTGGTATAAAACTTTGAATTGTTCACGGAAACTTTACGGCTCACTTGCAAAGTAACAGCACGTTTACTTATGCAGATTCCTTATAACGAATCATAAAGAATATATCATGATTCATTACGTTTTCTGCGGGTAAACAGGGCTCGAGGGTACGTTTCAAATTCCAAATCCTTTGGTCGCCATGACTTTTCCCAGCGATCATGCAAAGACTGAACGGCAGACTCCAACATAAAATTGAAGGTCTTTTATAATTATTTTCCAACTGACGCATACGTGTGTTCGTTCGTTAAGTTTTTTTAAAAATAAGTTAAACTTAACTTCATAAAAAACAAAGCAAGCACTAAACTCTTCCGGACTATTATACATAGACGAGCATTTTAAAGTAATTTTCTGTCGAACGGTGGTTATGTCGAAAACGTAACGCACGCATTTCCTCGAATAGGCTACTATTGCGGCACTTGGGGTGCTATCTTGCCTACCTCGAAAATTGAAGGCGCAGAAAGAAGGAAACATTTGCGCAGCTTCCACACTTGGGACGATTCTGCATCTCCAAGACACCAATCATATTTTTTAACCCTCGGGGAGAAAACAAAAAAAAAAGTTGGATGTTTGCTCCATCGTTGATAGATGATGAGCTTTGATATTTAGAGAATCCAAGAATTTGGGACAAGCTACCCACCACCACCTCGCGCCAGGCGATAATGCACGCATAAGTTAGAGCGAGTCCCTCTCTATCGAATAGGATGGAGCTGATCCCACTAGGATCAAATGGTGAGACATTTTAACTTTTTTCTTATTTTCCGAGTACTTATTTGGCACAGTCCCTGAATTCCTTCAGCGTATACGATTAGGGTTTCTCTAACCGAGGCGTAAAATAACGGGGTGCCAATTGGACTAGATTCATTTGAGCCAAAGTAGTAATAAGATCTGTAAAACAGGCAAAAATTCGCATCAATGTCCATAGTTTATGTGAATGGCAGCCTCTGAAACAAGTTGACGCAGTTCGTGACCTGATGATCGGTGTGCCGAATAAATAAAGAACCAAAAAAATAAAGGCCGGTTGAAATCACGTGAATTACGTCCATGCACCTGACCTCTACGGTTCAACTACGTAATTTGCGATTGTGGCAGGGTGCAGAAAGCAACCGCGGAGTTATCGTGAAGTACTATGAATGTCTGTAGGGAAAGTAATTAGCGCGCGATTACGTCCAAACTCTCGAACACAAGACAATGAAAAATCAAGAAGCTATATTCGCAGAAAATTGTGCCCCTGTCTTAAGTGACATTGCGAATCTGAATATACTGGGCTCAATCTTGAAGGACTCATATTAATATGACTGCATGTTAAGAAGTTGTATTAAAGTTGCTTAAGTTGGTTAAGTTGTTGAAGTTGTATGCTGCCGTTCTAAGGAAAAACGCGCGCATGAGCCTCAGACGTTGCCAAATCTCCCCGATAAAATATTTATTTTTGAAGAAATTTATCTAAATCTATCCTTGAAATAAATTATCAGATATTAGTGTATTTTCCGAGGGAAAAATACACTATTATAGATTAAATTGCGAACAAAAGTGTCTGAAAAATTGGAAGAAAACTATTCAGATTTTCTCAGTACATTCGGGTTTTATCGAAAAAATGTGGCAACGTCTGAAGGTTCCTACGGCGTTTTTCCTTACCATGGCAGTATGGTTGAATGTATGGTTAAAGTCGAGAAAAACAAGTCAGGAGTGGTTCTAAGCTTAGCTAGTTGTCTTGTGTCTCCTATATCAAAAATTCAAAACGAGAAAAAATATTTCGAGGTAGGAAAAGGGCGATGGACTTTTAGTAACAGGAACAAAACTTCAAACCTCTTTTACCACTTTTTTTAAAATAATTTTGAGACGATTTAGCCCTTTCCTGTCAACTCAGTAAATTTGTATAGGGATAATTTAAAATCTTTTTTTCAAGTTCAATTTTCAAATGTTCATGGATAAGACTATAAATTAAGAGAAAAAATGGTTTGAATATTTGCGAGTCAAAAATGTTGCATTCCTTTTTGAAGGAAATGCTTGAATTTGTTTTAAATTTGAGTTCAAGTGATTGTTAAGTTGTTGAGCAAGGGGTGTTAGCGAAGAAACTCTGGTGCGCATAATCCATTTACGTCTGGTCACCATTGGGCAGAGCCTACTTAGCGACGATCACGAGCTAATGTTGACTATTGTTTTCGTTCGTAGGTAGAAAGTGAAAGACAGATGAATGGGCGTCTCGTAGACCAATAGGACATCCCTATAATAGTCACCAGACATCTGACGTCACATCATTGCGCCTACGGCGGAACTTCCTCGGAAATACGCGGTTTGCCTAAAAAATCTCAACAGACGCGATTTAACAATGGACTGCTTTATATCCGTGACATAACTGCGGAGACATTTCTGGAAAGAATTCAAAGGGTAGTTGGCGACGGCGAGGGTGGGAGGTGAAGAGTTATTTTGCCCTTGCCGCGGAAACCACGGCTGTGAAAGAGGTTCTCACGAGTCGTTTTTCCGGATTACTCAACGTTTTCCTCTTCTGATTCGTTGTAAACAGAACCCAAACCCAAAGAATATTGAGATTCACGAGTTTACGAGGACCATTTTCATCTATTATCCGATGGTATTTGTCCCCAAAAATGTCTTTCTCGCCCAAAAATGATGGTATTTTTTAAAAGAGGGATCGTTAAGTAACACTCGGCCTTACCCCCACAGGAAAAAATCAAACTCGTTCATTGGAAACTTGCATGTATGCTAGGACCGAAGGAGCACTGTTCCTTAGGAAAAATTTGCGAGAGAAAACATATTTTCAAGTCATAAATACTTAAGCTTGAGGAAATACTTGAAATTAACTCTGGAAAGTAACTCTGGTAGTAAAAATTGGATATTTAAAATACTGCGGCTGCTCCAAATTCGGGCTGGGACTGGTTGCCAGGCGAGCGCAACGCCCAACTCGCGTATTTTTCGAAGAGATAACTATTCGTGCTCGCAGGAAATTTTGTAGTATACCCGGAAAAATGAAGGCGCACTGTAGCAAAAGATAATGAGTATATTTGGATTGCATCTTGCAAAAAGGAACCAAGAGCATTCCAATGTCGCTAAGATTGTGCAAATGTTTTTACCTTGCAAATATCGACTGATCATCTAGGCAAGTTTCATCTTTACTCCCAATAATCTATAAATTCAAGACGAAATTAACCATTGTATAAATACAATTTTTTGCAAGATCTCAGAAATTTTACCTTAAAGAATGATAGGTTGCACAATCTTAGCTACATTGGAATGCTTTTGGTTGCTTCTTGCAAAATGCAATCCATTTACGAACACCTTCGTTCAGCTCCAAGCCAACAATTTTAATTTTTTCGTCCGAAACGGCCGATCATCGGAATCACCCCACCTGTCTCGAGAAAATAGGTATTTACTTCTCGAATTCGTTGCCGACCCCTTTTTTCTGAAACAGGAAACTATTGATGCAATCAATCATCAACGCGCCCGCATCGCGCGAGAAGCAAGAGAACAAAATAAAACCAAAGACTCTCTTTATAAATAGAAGAGACTGAAAAGACTAGATTACGGGGCGATCCACTTTACGAGCGACTAATAATAAACCTTTCTCGGGACCCGAGATTCGAACCCAGTGTCTGATGCACGTGGGTCAATTGACCATTAAGTGAATTGCTCTCCGCAAGCTGCTCCTTAAGAAAAAGCTACCTCATAACTTACAGAGCGCTGAAGAAGTGAACTTCAGTCTCATTCGGGTATGTTATCAGATTGGGTTATGAGTTTGGGAAACCCCTGCCCCACGCATTACGGTTTTGTTTTGGTGAAATGGAATGTTCATGAAAAAAGTACCCTTAGCAATCAGATTCTTTAGAGAACAACATGGGAACACACTTTCGTAATTATTATTTTAAAATCTTGATTTTCACTTCGAGGGGTACTTGGGCCGCCTTTCGTACATCACTTATTGCCAAATTCAACAGGGCAATTCAATTTTTTACGAGTGAACGTTTGTGCGGATTCCTTTGAATATTTTAAGGTCTTTGCTTCTTAAATATGCAGGAAAGCCACTGTTTGCACAAAAATGCACGCAATTATTTTTATGTAAAAAATTAAATTGCACGATTAAATTTGGCAATAGCTGATGTGACTTGGTTCCTTTCTGCTTAACGCGGTCCATTTTAACACTATGATCCCACCGTAAAATGAGTCAGTGTGAACGAAAACACGCCAACTCGAAAAAATGAAAATAATCAAGACACACACAAAACTGCACAGTAGGTGAAGAAGTTGGTCTAAGAAAAATTTTTTTAGTGCCGAAGGACAAGGACTTAAGAGCCTATTAAAGGTCCAAGCTGGAATAGATACGCCAACTTCAATGACCTTTATGAAAATTGACTGTCTTTGATGAAAACTAAGCGTTTTCGAGTTACAGAGTTGGTGTGTTTTCGTTCTCACTGATTCAAATACAGTCAGTGTCTGAAGTCCGCATCGCCAGAATCAGGCATCACCCCTGAAACTTTTGAACAAATTGAGATCGAGACTTGAAAGTGCTCCTGGGTCAAAGGAAACGACTTTTGGGGACCTCCAAAATTTTGAGGGGACCGACCCTGAAAAGAAGGCAAGAACTCTAAGGGTTACAGGGATGGTATGGGACTTTTGAATCACTCTGTATGAATTTCAGAACACAATGTTTTTTGAAAAGTGTTTTAAAAAGGCCTTCGTCAACTCTTGATCTGATGACCAAGGTTCAGTATGTCTCACTGACGTTGTGTCGCATTATCATACCAATCGCCTCAGATTGCATGGTGCATACCTTAAAAACCGCCAAGAATAAGACTGCATACCACTGCGGAACAATCGCAACGGCTTTGCAAGGTTGGACAATCGTCAAGATACGAATTTTAATTTTTGGCGGGCAATGACTGGTAAAAAGATCAATTTGAGCTCAGAAAAATTGCAAAACTCGTTCGAAAACCAGGTCAAACTCATTGTCAGTTGAATTTAGTTCAGGAAGACAGCGCAGTTCGCCGAACCTTGACATAACGTTCAACCGTCTAAACCGGACCTTAGTTTGACTGCATTTTGCTTGCGGGAACTACAATTTCTGGCTCAGCTTAGTGCCATTAGTTTCCGCATGCACATAAGTGTTTTTACGGATGTGCCAGAAATTGCAGTTCTCAATAGCACAATGTAGTTCAGTTGAGCTTCAGTAGAGGTCCGGGTTTTCAATCAAGACCTCTACTTAAGCAAGGTTGCTGACAGGTGCAGTTATGATAACGTCAAACGTTGTCAACAACCTGCTCCTACTTATAGTTGCCACCCCTTTTTTCATCCTAAAGGTCTCTTTCAGATCCATTGTCCATGTTCTTTCTGTCAAAGCACTCTACTCTGGACAAGCCCGCAGTTCATCAAAGTTGCCCTATGGAAGTCCGCTCGCATTAATGGAAATTGAGTGCACTGGGATTATAGTATTCTCTCCGAAAGTTGCGCTCATCCTGGAGATGATCTCTGCCCGTTGCGACTATCAGTCACTGCTCGGAAGATGCTGAGGTAGCCTACTAACAATAGACTCAAATGAATTGGGTGCGATAAACCAAGCACACGCCGCGAAGTCGTGTTGGGCCACCCTGCCACTCGTCTCAGTATCAGGAGCAGCAATAATTAGTGAAGAGACGATGAAAAAATGAAGAAAAACAAGGTGGGAGCATCTCGGTGCGTGAGCTTGGGTAAGATAATGTCCGCCTGATTTGACGAGGCCAATGATTGACGGACAGAGATGAGCTTTAATCGCACAGTGGTGTTGCAAGATCTCACGAAAAAAGGATTTATCCCGTGAGTGGAGGCCAATGAGTGGTTCCACATGTTTATAGGGTCTTAAATCATACCAACTTCGCCCTTGACCAAGACCTATCTTTGAGATTGCAACCAGGGGAAATGCGAAGAAGGGACCGACCATGAGGATTTTTCGCCCTCTACCCCTACACCGAAGGGGGTCGTTTAAGCATTAAGTAAGCCATTTAGTCAGTTTAACCCTCCCTCCCCCACAAGCATACCCTTAAGCCAACCTCTCATCCTCCTCCTTTCAGTCACATATTTTTTTTTTTAAGCGGGAGACTTACATAAGCCTGGGCCTAAACTTTCCAGCCGCTCATAATAAGACCCCGTGATCCAAGCCCTAACACACCCCCCCCCCCCCCTATGAACAATGCCCCATCAAAGAAGGCTAACTTAAATTTCCACAAAAAACCTGCGCTGAAACTGTCCAGTTACTGAGCAACTTTTATTATGGTAGATTCTGCGACATTGAACGGTCAAGTCAATCGTCCGCGCAGATTGTTGATATTTATGACCGATTAAGGGTAGAGCGTGCTTATTGAGATTGTTTAAAGCTGACAAAATGGAACGATTTTTTTACCGTTCTTTTATGTTGTTTAAAGGTAATGATAAGACCCAAGCGCAGAAAGTTGAGCTTTGAGGATCAATGTGGGATGTAGAGCTTGGGCTTCTCGCCGCGATAAGGGGCCGTCCCTGGGCTGTAGGTGGGGAGGGGGTCGAAGAAAAAGTTACGTCATTTTGTCTTTACGTGTTATAGGATAAGAACCTACGTCACAAAAGCATTACAAGGGCGGAGGGAGGAAGGGTCAAAAATGCCAAAAAACCGCGTTACGTAATTTAGGGACGGCCCCTAATTTAAAATTATTTGATATTTTTAGACGCGAGAATAAGTTTTATTCGATTTTGTCTTATTCTAATGCAATGACGTTATGGTCAGTGTTGCGCAAGATGGATTGAGACCGTGAAGTAAATTTTTAAAAATTCACGTTTCGCTTGAATTCCTCGGAGGGAACTTCGATATATTGGAGAGAGCAACTTTGCATTAAGGTAAATATCTCGGCTTCCGATTACGTAATCGACCAATATTGACACTTCAAACGTATATCTATTAGCTGATCAACTTATGGATAAAAATAAGCCAGGCTTGCGTTAAGGTTGTTTATTCTGCAGGAAAAATGTCTCCTCCCCGTGTCCTTCATGTCATGTAAGTCATCACACAGAGAAATTTTGTGGTTTCTCTTGATGATTCTAATAAGATTTACATAGTACCAAATGGGACGACACAGTGTCGTAGCCAAACATTTTAGGGCACAAATTTTAAGAGGGGGCACTCTCAATTTTTTATCAGAAGGGGCTAAGAAGAGTGATACCTAAAAATTCTCAGTAAATAACGCTTTTTTGGATACAATTTTGGGTCCCGGGCATGTGCATGTACATGTTTATAAGTCGCCAAACCGTCGATAATAACAGCTGTTGAGACTTCCTCGCAACGTTTCGGACTTTCGCGGTGAATACTATTCCAGGTATTTTCTTTCAAAAAGTAATTTGGTGTGAGAACAGAGGAGATTTCACAGAAATCTTGTTAAAATCATACAGCAGCTACGTTGCTCAAAAATAAAATTGTCATAGTTCTCGTTCTCTTTTGCAGTTTTCTCGTCCTCTTCTATAGTTCTAGTATTTCATGAGCTCTAAGACATTGCACTTAATTGAGCCGAATTAAAAGAATTTAAATGCTGGAACAGGTCATTCAGAGCTGAACTCATCGATTACTTAATAAAATAATTTGCACTGATCACTCCACGTGGACTATCGATACGACTAAGCTGGAAAAATCGTGACATTAGGACCTCTCCGATTTTCCTCGTTGGTCCCCTTGAAATGATCGAAATCGGATTTTAGTTCATGTTTGCCTGTCAAACCCGTGGGTCATGCAAGATCACTCGCGTGGTGATGGATTTTCCTCAGTTTTGACCATAAGGAAAATCACAGTCGGAAGTGTGATAAGAGGATGATTAATGATCATCAACTTAATCGTCTGGATCGCAGACTTAAAAGGCGTAATTTCGCAGAAGACGTTCATTCACATGAGTACCGAAAATAGAACCGATAATCAAGACAGCACGAGACACACGCTAAAAGCTTTCATTGAATCAGGAGGCTCGGCTGAAATTAAACTCATTGTTAGTGCAACACGTGAATCGTGATTGCACTTTGCACCGACATCTCGCGTGTGCCTTGCATAAATTCGTCGCCTTCAACGTGATCAACCCATAAGGCTGCACGAGATTCGATGATGTAACCCGAACAGTCGGGGGAATCGGTATCGTTCGGTCATTTTTAAAATTTGTCAAGTTTTGCGCACTTCCTCGTGAAAAATAACCGTACATGGACGTATTATTGCAAAAAGAACTATGGGCATAGGGTTTGCGTGGAACTTAGTTCCTTTTAGCATAAATACGTCCGTATCATGTTTGTCACGGAAGGGCGAGAGGCTATCTTGTTATGAAGTTTGTGCATTTTCTACCACTGCCTTCGCTTACTTCAAGATCCTGTAATGAAAATTTTAAAAAATCTGCGGGAAATGAGTTGAAAATCACATTTTAACGCTTTATTGCGCTGCTGCATTGTTCAAAATTTCGTGAATACGAATAACAACTAAAGACAATACTGCCGTGCTAAGGAAGAACGCCGTAAGAACATTCGAGAGTTTCCAAATTTCCTCTCAGAAAATATTTATTTTTAAAGAAAGTTATGAATATTTTTCCTTGAAATTTTCAGGAACTTTAGGTGAAATTGCTAACAAAATTATCTGAAAAATTGAAGGAAAAATATTTACAAATTTTCCAGAAAATTCGTGGTTTACCAAAGGAAATTTGGCAACGCCTGAAGGTTCATACGGCGTTCTTCCTTAGCACGGCAGAATAGGGTCCTCGATTTCATCGTAGTTTTTGTCCAAGAGATGGAAACTTGACTCTCCTTAAGGATACAAATCGTCGCTCTTCTTACGTATAAAGGGCGTATCTCCATTACCGCATGAGCCCCAGAAAGCATGGAATTATATGTAAAACAAGGCTCATGTGGAAATCCAGATACTCCCTTACGTCAGAAGAGCAACGAAATATGTAGCATTCTACGTATAGATCTTTCTTACGTGCTAAAAAACTTGCTGTTTATAGGAGCTTGAATACATCGGATTCAAAGGTTGTCGGCGACTTCTGAGTCGGCCGCTGAACCTGAAACGCTGATATATTATGTCTACATGTGTGTAAAAAATTGGATTACCTATTTAAAACACATTCCACATGTATATTTTCACATGTGAAGCTCACGGTCTGAAATTAAGGCTCTCGTATCTGGAATATTTATACAGGGCGATTCAAAAGTATCGCACCATCCCCAACAAATCCTAAGGTCTAAGGCTCTAAGGTTCTTGCCTTTCTTCAGCGTAGTCCCTACAAAATTTTGGAGATTCCCAAAGGTCGTTTCCTTTGACCCTACAGCACTATCAAGTATCCATCTCCATTTTTTCAAAAGTTATAGAGGTGATATGCCTGGTGCTGTTGGTGCGGTGTGGGACAGGGGAATGGGACTTATGGATCATCTTGTACATTCTGCGTTTTTATAAAGGCAACAAAAGCGTCTATTTCTTAGGGATTTGCTTAAATCTTCGATGAGTTTTTTGGGCCGAGATGCCAAAAACTTAAAAATAATAATTAATGTCTGAGTTTGATAAGTACGTTGCTGCAAAACAACCAAAATGTTTGAGCTTGGAAAAAGGAAAATTATCAACACAAGTCACGCCTGCTCACACCGGCATCATGCATGGAAAAATGTAAACAAACGCGTCCAGGAACCCCAGTCTTGTAGAGGCCTTCGACCAACCCTTAGCGAAGACTCCTGCAAATGGTGAACTCTGTTCTCTGGGCCGCACAGTGGGTCGAGTCAATCAGAGAAGTCGGACATGAAATGTTTAACTAAAACTGCAAATTTTGATGTTTAATTCGTCACATTCTAAATTTCAAGGGGCGCCTCCGCATGAAATTTTCACGAGAAAACCAATGGAACCACTTTTAAAACCTCAAAGTTTTGTATGAACGGAGCTATGAGCTTTTAAAGTTTCCAAATTTTGTCCAACCTTCCTTACTGACTCGATCCATTGTGGGCCGCCGCGCGTCAACATTGCCCATTCGAACCCATTTCCTGAAACTGCAAAATCGCCAATGTTCCGGGATGGCCACTCAATCATCAATTGTCCTCGACATATGGGGTCACTAAACGTGACCAACCCACGTGACCTGAGGGTGAAAACGGGACCTCCAACACCCGCGTTGCCATTGAGTTCTTAATCTTCGAATTCTTGCATGCATCTCCTTGCTTGAGGACTTGAGGAGGTGCTTTACAAACTGAACTCAACAACACTGCATTGTGTCCACCATATATCGCGGTGCACGATTACATATCCGCAAATATTCAGACGGCAGTAGACTGTCTCCATCGTGACGTTATCATGAGAATTCTTCAAAATGAGTTAACAGGGTGTCTCTAAAAAGAAGACCCGACACTCAGTGGCAAAAGTAGTCTCTTTTCTAGGGTTTTTCTGCATCCAGATTCTTTGGCATTGTGCATACCATATCATATTCCAGCAGCTTTTTTCAGCCCTAATAATTCTCTACTAAAAGTGGCTCATGAAAGCTGACTGTTCCAATTTTCAAACGCTCAAACTTCGAAAAAAATCTACCTAATCCATTTTCTGACGATCGATATTCCGGACAATGATCAGAAAATGGTCAATTTGACAACATTAGGTTCAGTGAACCGGTTTAGATCTATGTCTGCTCTTATCAACGCTTATACGCAGACGGTTATCAGGCTACGCGTACGAGTGTAACCCGTGCTCTATTTCTTGAAAAACATCTAACTGCAGAGCAGAAATATCGCATGGGAGAGACAAACAAAAATCTTGTGATCACGATAATCAGGAGCAACAAGCAAATGCCGGTCCATAATAACCATTGGTCAGAATATTGGACCGCGAGTCTTGACGTTAGAGGTATATTCCTAAACTCTCCCTGTATGGACCTTTTTTCCGGATAGTAATCACGCTAAGATACCCAGAGAATGCATTTTTACGTACTTCAAGTTCAAAATTATGAAGCATACTACCGCCTAAATCAGGAAACTTTAAGCTCTGGAGTCTTGATCACGCGTTGATCACGCCATTCATGAGTCATTCTGGCTATTTTGAGACATCGATTTTATGACAGATTACTAGCTATACTACTCCGGGCTAGATGAGTATCGCGAGACCCATGTTGACACTTCTAAAAATATTGTGGAGGCACACACGATGCATCGGTGCGTTGCGCAATCGAGTTGAAGAAACTCACTCCTCACTTAACGTAACACGTGACGTTTCTCAAAACAACCCCTAACTCGGGGGGGGGGGGGAGAAAAGACGTGGTAATGATATCGTTAAAGGGGGGATCACTTATATAGTCGGGAGAGGATGGTATTTAGATATACGAGTGTAGTTCAGAATCCGCAAAATTTCAAATTTGTATCTCTTTTGGACTTTATTTTGGAATGAGGAGTCGCTATTCCTGGCTCATCCATGAAAGCACCGAGGGTGGCGGTACATGCGGTGTTTCTAAATTGATCTAGAAATGGTGGTTCCTTATCGCTGAATGTAATTAGACCATATTTCTGATTTCCGTTATCTAAAACTGGACTAGTTGTAGGTAATACCAGGCTAACATCAGCATCCCAATCACGATGATATTCTGGTGGACACCCGGTCCAGAGGATGGTTTATCCGCAGTCAAATGGAATTACCAAGTTCCACCCTGTTTGCGATCGATGAAATTGCCGGGTGGATTCCCCATGTGATTTCTGTTCCAATTAGCTCGTGGCTGTAACAAGGCGAATTTCGCCCCTTATCTTAAGAGGGTAGTTCTGTGCCGCCCCCCCCCCCGCCGCCGCCGCCAAAAAAATTTAAGGAATGTTTACCATTCATTTTGTTATTATTATCATACTCACCTTTACTTAGAATGTTTGAAATTTCATAAAAAAAATCTCCACGGAGCAAAAGTGCCGTAGTATTTCTATTTTTCAAATAGTTCAGATTTTCTCTGAAAAATTCATACATGAAAACACCAGCGGAGGGGGGATTACGTAACAAATTAGAAAAAAATCAATTTGTTAGTATTTGAGGAAGAGGTTGAAAGACTTTCGATTTGGAAATAGTCATTGTGTCCAAAATCAAATCACTTGAATCAAATACTTTGAAAATCCATGGTGTTGTTGTTACGACAGGAATTTCATGCTGTACTGTACCGATGCCAATGCCCAGTGTTATACGGACAAGTTAACTCTCTGCCCTTCTGGTGTATTCAAATGTGAAAAGAAAAGACGAAGAAAAATATAGATAAGGCTGATGTATGGAGTGGAAAAAACTTGGTGCATTTTTGTAAGTACCTAGTTGAAAAGTTAGTTTAGAATAAAGAACACTAGGTGATCAGTCCGCCAAACTTATCACAGTCTGAATCAATCTGGAGGAGTTGATGAAAATTCCTCACTTTCACCCTTTCACCCTAGCCCCCTTCTCTACTCTATTTCCTATTCCTTTTTTCCTGATATGCTTCACTTTTCTTTTCAAAGAGATCTGATACGCGATTGATCCATTAAATTCAGAATCACGACCTCTTGCGCTTCTAATTGAATCAGTGAGAACGAAGACACACCAACTCGTAACTCGAAAATGCTCATTTTGTATTAAAGACAGTCAATTTTCATAAAAGTCATTGAAGGTAGCGTATCTGTTCCAACTTGGACCTTTAAAGTATCCTTAAGTACTTGTCTCTCGGGACCAAAATTATTTTTCTTAGACTAACTTATTCACGCACCGTGCAGTTTCGTGTGGGCCTTGATTATTTTCATTTTTTCGAGTTGGTGTGTTTACGTTCTCACTGATTCAATTATGATCAGGTCTTTTCGCAATCAATTTATACTCTGCACTCTGAATAATTTCAGCCGAGTTATCACGATGTCCCAAAGAAAAGAAAGACCTAGAAAAGCGGGAAAATCGAGGCCACTCGCCGGGCTAAGCTAGGGTGTCGGCGAGAACTAAGCTATATAAGCATACAACTACGAATGAAACAAGAACAAAACTTACGAGTTGTTGTAATTCCGGGGGCTGAGATGTAAGATAAAATTTGCTCCAGGCAAATTTTCGGACACAGTGAACTTATTTCATGACAAAACGACCCGACAAGGGGGTTATCCGCGGGAGCGGAGCGCACTTTAGACAAGCATCGCGAAACTAAAACTACTGACTAAAACTTAAAGAACTAAAAACAAGGACTAAACTAAACGGATGAAAAAAAAAGAAAAGAAAAAAGCTTTTGGAAAGCAGGGGGTCAATTTTAGGACGGCATCGCGAAAGAGCGACCAACCGCAGGGCCACACGTTCAAGCGCAAACTGATTCCGGTGTCCGCTTAGAGCGCCGAGATGGGCCACGAAGCGAGACGCGTCATCACGGGGATCGAGTCCGCGAGTCGAGCCGCTCACTTTGGACTTCACTTTGCGCGCCCGGTTACCACGAGCACGGGATCATTTAACTTTGGATTTTACGGACTTTGGAAAGGTCTAGGACTTTCAGGATGTCAGGTAAGAGTATAGGTCAAATTAGGTCGAAATTGAAACTCTGGGCTGAGAGAAAATGAAGGATTTTGAAGACTTTAAGGTGTTAGGACAAAAAAGATTCTGGGAATGAAGGTCGAAGTTGAAACTTTGGGCTAAGAGAAAATGAAGGATTTTGAAGACTTCAAGGTGTTGGGACAAAAAAGATTTTGGGAATTTAGGTCGCGATTGAAACTTGGGGCTGAGAAAAATTGAAGGGTTTTAAAGACTTTAAGGTGTGACAAATAAAGATAATGGGAATTTCAGGGCTTGGGAATGAGTAGGGGAGGGGGAGGGGGATGACAGGAAATTTCAAACCACCATCAAAAATTTGGTTGTCACGGTTGGGTTAAGCTAAAAGTTCCGAGCGTAGTTTTAACACTTTGTCCGCATCACGCTAATAGCTCGGTTTCAGCAAGGCTGAAAACCGGGATTGTAACCGCGTCGGGCACTGATTTCCGTCGCACAAAACTTTGTTCACTTTTGAGCAACTTTATCTTCGGCTGTGGTTCACGTTCTTGCAGCACTTTAAATCCAGAGTTGAAATTCAGAGCTTTCGAGGAGCGAGATTTTCGATGCGAGGTTGGTCAGAGAATCCGAAACTTCAGCTTCAACGACTGATTTGAACTCCACGGCGGAAGCAGCTACGGTTGAGACGTGGGCGTCTCGCACATACTCACACTTGGATGCGCGGAGCGGCGTGTGGTATCACGGCGATTGAAGGAGCGTCGAAACACGACTACGGATAATGACTGAGCCGCGGCGCGAGGAACTCCCATATATCAACTCCCCTCCGGCGCCGGCTGATATGGATATTATTTTTAGTGATAATGATTAGTTTTAATTTCGCCCCACTCCTCGCGGTGTTTTATGCAACCTGTCGCCGGAATCACGTTGCCGCGGTGATGACTGCAAAAGAAACCCAAAGGAAAGTAAAAATTAAAGTCGCGGATCGAAATCGTAATATATTCTCAGCAATAAAAAAGCCCCTATTTTGAATTTAAATAAAAATGTTTGTACAAACATCGAGAAAACAAAATTTCTTCAAACTTAACACACGAATAGCATTTTTCCAAGTGTGCTCCTACACTTCGAACTTATTGTAAATGACATTTTTATTTTATGCGCCAGTTCGGCGCATATTTGTTTTGTTGATTTGTCAATGTTTTTAATAACATTCATTTCGATGATTTTTAGCTAATTTCGAATAGCCCCTTCGTTTTTCTAGGTATGTTTGAGTTTTCCCTGGAAAAAAACCTTTAAAATTCATAAAGAATTTTTCTGAAATTTTCCCATTAATGAATCTTGCGGACAATTATTGCATGATGTGAAATAATTTAGGTCAATTTTATATTCAGCGATCAAAAATACTCGAGGATATGTATTTGGTATGCCTGACAATGTTCTGCGCTGCTTCTGATTACGATTTTTTCGGATCCATAGTCACAAAATCTGCCCAGAAACTACCATAAGACAAGATCCGATTGAACCGCGTCTGAAAATATAGAAAATTTTTTCTCTGGGACTATTTTGCTGCTGAAGCCGGGACCAGTAGTTTTTTCTCAGCTCACATAATTTTATCGAAATGTCAAATTTTCAAAAACAGACAATTTTCTCGTAAAAATGAAAACAAATACCGGTTGGTGAATGCAATTTTTTAAGAAATTATAAGACCTTAAGATGAGAAAAGTGAGTAGGAATATAGCACTAACAAATTTCCTCGTCTTCTCTAGCGCAAGCCAATCGGTTCATAGCTTTACATTATGGGCAGGCATCATTGTAGTGAGCGCATATTACTATATGCCGCTTGACCGGGCAATGAATTTTTGGTCCCTGAATTTTAAACAGCCTCGGCTAATGATTCATCATGCACCAATTTACCGGAAAATTGAACTTTCCCAGGAATTTCTGATATTTTAGAATGTTTTAGATTTTTTTTTTCACTAGGAGTCCAAACCGATTCGAGATAATGGTGGATATTTACAGAACCCGCACTAAAAATTTACCTATACACAGCTTTTAAATTGGTAAATCGATCTCTGTTGACAGGTGCGTTATAACTGCCGACCAAATGGAATCAAGTCAAAGGATTTGACTTTTTAACTTTTGGTAAGATGAAAAAATTAATCAAAATTTCGCTGTGCGTTAGTGCGTTTGGTTTTTATTAAAGAAGGAATTTGGACCACCTTTGCAAAAACGTAAATCTGTCAGCGTTCGTAGAATAGCCATGTCGAGCTAGCATTTGTTTTCCACCAGAGAGCTTTTTTTAGTTGTTTTGTCAACTCTTGGTAATTTTGCGACTTATCAGGCATTTTTCTTTGTTGCACTCGACTATGGGTTCACCTTTGCATCTATTTCCCTCGATTATCTCAGAATTTTTGTTTTGTTTTGTTTCACGACCGTTTTTCACCAACCATGACCGTGACCTCCGATATTGGTTCCACGTGAAACGGACCAATGATACTAAGGGACCCATGCCCATGTCTGTTCTCGTCTCTTAGGTGGGGGTAAATCTATCAGGAAACAAAATGATGTGCAGCTACAAGATAGATTTAGAATTATAACCTACTATACCCTCCAAAATGGTAGGAAAAGGAAATTCAGAGATAAGTTAAAATGTCCGAAGTATGACAAAACAAATTGTCTCAGAAAAGTGGTCACCTTTATTAACACATATTTTATTCTACAATGGTGATGGTCTACAATGGAGTTGTTGCATGTGTGAGGAATTTGCGATTTGACCATTGATTCTTATGTAAAAGTTCGCGAGAAACACGATGGTACCACTGGTTTTCTCTGAAATCAATTCCCAAGCTCAAAAAAAGCTCTCAAGTTGAGATCAAAATGGAGGGGATATCCCACGCTATCCTGAGAGTCCACCTCTACATCAAGACAAACTCTCCATGCAAAGATAGGGAGCAAATACATTGACAGGGCTGCCCCTTTATTTGGGGACTTTAAAACTGAAAACACGGCATCACTGCTAATGTATTTGCTCCCTATCTTCGCATGGAGAGTTTGTCTTGATGTAGAGGTGGACTCTCAGGGTAGCGTGGGATATCCCCTCCATTTTGGCCTCAACTTGAGAGCTTTTTTTGAGCTTGGGAGTTGATTTCAGAGAAAACCAGTGGCACCATCGTGTTTCTCGCAAACTTCTACATAATAACCAACAGTCAAATCGCAAATTCCTCACACATGCAACATCTCCATTGCCTGATGATCTCTGGGAGGATATAGGGGGCAATGGCGATTGGGCGTCGCAGAGCGCGAGGCTGAGCTATGAAAGCAGCTTTATGTATGTATCATTTTGGAAACAGATGGGCTGATTTTGGATCTCTTGGTGTAAATTTAAGTCTTCCGATCTCTCTAATTTCGGTGGAGTAATTTCAAAGTTTTAGCGGAAGTCTCGACTTTTAAGACGAGGACTTCCTCCTCATCCTCGCTGTTCCCATTTTTGTCCGATTTTACAGAAAAAAACCAAGAAAAATACCTAGTGCGGGTATAATTTGGGACACTCTGCACATGTACTTCGTATCAAACTGTGGTACATGGTTTTTTTTACCTAGATAATTAATGTGCGGCTGGAGTTCTGATATCTGGATCACCCCACACATATTTACCCTTTTTCTCCTCTTTTTTTCTCACCAAATCACGCAAAACTGGATACTGAGAGCATGAAAATAAATATTCCTTTGACAGCTGCTGCATCAATGCGAGAAAACGTGTGTCAGGTATGCGTCGGAAGATGCGCGAAGTCTGCACAATATTAAGGGTTCACGGGGGAGGCGGAGAGATCCACCGCATCTATCAGGGCTTTGATGGTAAATAAAAACTTTAAATTAAAAATAAGAAGGCTTAATTTAATAAATAGAGTGCGATAAAGAGAACCGATCAGCCAGACAGAGCATGCAACAATTGCAAGCATGCGCTCTTTTGCGAACAGGTCCGGAACCTTCGAGAGAGTTCGAGCAAAGTTTTCGCGAACGACATACGACATAGTGCAAAAAACTTTACATCGGAGGTGAAAAATGCTCTTATTTTTTTTTCAAATTTTTCTTTCTTTATTTTAATTGTTTACATTAATTTTTTTGCACTATTCTCTTTGAGCGACGCGAAAGGTTAAACTTTTCCGCAGAGTTGCCTAAACGGATTATGTCAATTATTACGCAATTGACATAACTTTGATATAATAGGGGTCCGAGGTCATCGAATCTTCCTGAGTGAGGTGAAGAAGGCAAGGAACTCCTCCCACTTCTAGATTTTGCATTATATTATACCTCTGCTCGTTCTGCAGCTCTCCTCGTTTTAGCGTCCATAGATTTTAGATGCCCCTCCACCCCCAAACGATCATGAATTCAGGATTTTGCGAAGAGTGAAACAATTAAAATTACCTTCTTTTGCTTCGTAATAAACGGACGGAGTTGATCCGAAAGGAACCAACCCACATCAAGTTGAAACTGAGAAAAAGATGTTTGAAGTTTTATTCCTGTAAGGCTCAATGTAGAAAATAAACTTTAGCCCCTCTGCTCACAAACTAATTTCTTTTTTTCGGCTTTTAGATTTTGGGGGGAGAAATCATTGACTAGCGGAACTCGGGAACGTTCTTAACTCAATTTTTTCAGAAATGTGGGTTGGCTCCTTTCTGATAAACTCGGTCTAAATGTTACCTCTAGCAGGCAACACCACCGCTCTCTTGTTAAGAGAATTTTGTTCGTCAACGGCAAAGATATCACTCTTGGCTTTTTAAATTTTCTCGCGAATATCGAATGGAAAGCATCCAGTGGAAGGAAACCTGCGTAATTTTTAAAGATAGTGAAATAATCGTTGATTCGAATAGGCTTAGTCATTTCTATCGATGCATTGAAATCACTTTCTTCAACAACGATTGCTCTAATCAGAAATTTTGAATTTGAATTGGGGATGATTTACTCGGAGCGTTTGGATATCTTTTATAGAAGCAAACGTTTGGTTAGGTTAACAGTCGATAATTTTTACACTTTTGAGATTAGAATCAGACAAAACAATAATACGACTATTCGTGCTTCTTTGTTGGGCGTTTAGTATAAATGGGTAACTGAAGGCGTTTCTTCGCGATCGGGAGCTTACTTGAAAACTTCATTCACTGAGGGGAGCCAGCTCACGCTTGATCCCTTCCGTGACTTCAGTTGCGATCTCGTAAGAATTCAAGACAGAACCAGCAGTGAGTTGGCTCCCTTCTGTGAAATGATTTTTTTCAATTCACAAAAACATAGAAAGGAACCATTTTTAGCTCATTTTACAGGGAACATATCAATGACAAAAGTTTCTGCGAAACTATGCATTGCAGTGTTTCAGAATTTCCGCTTGTATTTTATTTTGTCGAAGAGAAAAAAGTCATTTGTGAAGCTCAAAGTGTATGCAAAATATGTTGCTAACAGTACAAGAAAAATCAAGAAGATTTATCAATAAATTACGTTGACTAGTTTTCCACAAAAAAAAAATAAAAAAAAAATAAATAAAACATGACGAAACAGAGATCCGCGGTTTTGCACTTTGGCCATCGGTGTAGACCACAAACTCATTTGTGAGGCTCACAATGTATGCAAAATATGTTGCTAACAGTACAAGAAAAATCAAGAAGAATTTTCAATTATTTACGTTGACCAGTTTTCCACCAAAAAAAATAAATAAAATAAAAAAAATAAAACACGGCGAAACAGAGATTCGTGGTTTTGCACTTTGGCCATCGATGTAGACCACCAGTTTCCCTAAGCCGGTACGTTTTTTCTTATGGATGAGCCAGAAAAAATGGTTCTTTAATGAAAAATGAAGTCCACAGAATCAATTAGGAAGACGAAGGACCTCATTCTCGACAAGTTTAACATTTTTAAATGCGTGCTGACGAATTTCAAATTCATCTGAAATTATTGTAGGAACTTTCAATACGACATTCACATGCCGCAGCTATAGAAAATTTAAAGTAAATGCCAGGTGTTAGTTTTAGTAAAGATCTAGAGACAATCTCAGGAGAGTTCTTGACCGGCTGATCAATTTTTAAGCAGTTTATATAACTCGCCAAAAAACATAATCATCAATAATTACAAATTCGTGAACAAATTTTAGGCAGCGAATGCAGTAGGTACTTAGGTAACAAAAACTGTCGACAACTTTCAGCAACAAAATCTTACTTAACTCAAATGTGCTTGTGTATATTTATTCTGGATTTCACCTTTCAATTCAGCAATGATTGCATTGCCTATCCTCATTGAATTCAAATCAAGGAGCCATCGATGTGGTTATACTTTGACCGGACTCACCTAGGTCCAAGAGAACTACATTTCCGTAGGGGTGGGTTAACCCTATCACGTGCTAAACACGTGCTCCTCATCTCGGGGTAAGACTTCACGCCTATGATCGTGATGTTTAACATCGCGAGCTGAAATTTCCCAAATGAGCAGTTGCTACAGCAAGTGGTAATAACGATCTGCAGTGATTTTCCCCGGGAACGTTGAAATCTGTATCTTACTTGAAGAAAGACCCGTTTTATTATTTAAATTATGTCACCGGATGGATCGCGGATATCTTCACCACAGCAGGAGGAAAATTTTCATTCATTTAAATAAAAATCAGTGAGAGAGTTTTTTTCTTGAATCTGATTGCTCAGTGATCAGCAAACTGGACGAATTTTCACCAAACGGAACTATGTGCATTAAGACGTGAGCCCTAAGACTCATAAGAATAAATACATAACAGGGCTTACGTCATAATGCGCATAGTTCCGTTTGGCAGAAATACGTCCAACTCATGTTTTCGTCCACGATGACCGTATCATGACCGCGATTTGATTTACGTTGATTTTCATTTATTTTACATGTGAGTTGTTATGTGTATAATTTGAAGAGGCAACTAATGACGCTAAATAAATAGAACGCGTGATATAACGAGGAAATCATGAGTAAACTGCGCCTTCATTTCACTAGGTATACTACAAAGTATCCTCTCTGCAGCAATAGTTACCTACCCATTCCGAGAATTGTACAACCCAATCCTGAACAAGATGAAATTTGAGAGCACATTTATCGTAAAGAAAAATGAGTGTCGAGTATTTTATGCGCGGAGGAACTAGGTCCTTCGGAATTCTCAGATTCTATGAAAGCTATGACATCGCCGTGGTGGCAATCATATATAAAAGGTCAGGCTCGCAGCAGGCTCTCATTGGCTCATGAACTGAGGTAACACAATAACACATAAAAAACCACTGACAAAGTTACAATGATATGCCCTTCAATTGATCCTTCGTCTCAGATAGCGTATTTTTATTGGGGTTACGCCTTGCATCCTTTTCTATTGTCGAACCGGAATTAGCTCCTGTTGCACGCGGAATCACAAAAAAAACACACGACATCCGTGCGACCGTGTGGAAACATGTTATATCACATCAAAAATTGTCACGGTGCAAAACGTCGCAGTCAATGTGAGAGAATCCGCAGCACTGTCGCAATTTAAACGCATAAATATATCGAATTCGTATGCTGTATTTGACGGTTTTCCTCGAAAAATGACTACACTGATCTGGATGGAGATAGAGCAAGGCGGCCTGTTATCACACACGGAGATGCCAGGTGGGAATTGTTTCTCGCCTGTAGATCAATCGGGAGAGCGCTAAGAGAAAGGAACGTAACTGTATTTCACTTTGAGTCCTCGATCCCATAAGAAGACATTATAACCATGGTTCAAATCATATGTAGATAGACTTCTTTTGTTGCGCGTAGTCTACTGGCTTTGGTAATTTCGCCAATGAAGAACCACCACAACGAGGCTTAAGATCAAAGTGAGCTTTGGAGAAGTTTCTAGAAGACTCGGAAATAACAGGGTGAGAGGAGACCATTTGCCGAGCAGTAAGTAAGCAGTTAGTGAGTAAGTAAATAAGTATAGGCAGTATAAGTGAGCAGCCATGAGCAGGGCAATTTGAGTAAGCAGTGCCTTTTTCTCCCATAAGGACTTTTTGCTCAATGCTGAAACTCTTCAAATGGTAAATTACTATTACCGCGGTAATACCTTTCATTTAGGTGGTTAATTACTATACGGAACTTACGCAAGTCGATGACCGCCGTCGACAAGACGTTCCGCCTAAGGAACTTGATCAGATTACTTTTAACAGATTGATAGGGTCCATGCAGAATAGGTTTACACACCGCATGACTGCGACAGAAGATTGTCTGGCGTCACTTTTAGATGTAGAGTAAATGGAAGAATCAAGATGGCAGATTATCTGTTGCAATCTGAGAGTGCGTGCGAACTTATTTGGAGGGCCTCGATGCTCTTGCACGCTGGACTTGCGCACCATGACCCACCCTAAGAGGCAGGGTGGTAGATGCCCATGGAAAAATTTGCGCTCCCACACGATTCCAGCCACGATGTTGAGTTGCCAATAATTAAGGGCAAGTTCTTCGAAGTTCCACTTCATTTCGTATACCGATCAGTTATATCACCCAACATTTGCGTGAGAAAAAAGCGGAAACCATCCTGAACTTTCGTAGGTGTGCTGCTTTTTTAACATTTTTCGAAAAGTTTAAGTATACATATGGTAAAGTAAGGTTGGCTAGGTATTCGATGATCCAATGATCGATATCAGCCCGTCGGTGAAATCAATTTTCCTTGAAGACGTGTAAAAGATTTATTATTTGCTGCATTTGTGAAAAGTACTTGACGAGAAATACATCTTGAGATTTGACGATAAAATCGCAAGTTGATGATACTATGCAGCTCATAAATGCATTACATTATTTTCCAGCCCCCACTTATCAGTACATACTTTTAATTCATCTACCCTTAAGAACTCAAAAGAGATATAGTTTTAGGTATTTAATCGAGAAATTAGAGCGGGGGTCATAAGATTCATGGTCACAAATGAAGCGCAAAGAATTAGTATTTGGATGAATTTAATTGTTATTATTTTAGTTAATGTAGCAATGAAATTTCAATCCTAAGATTAGCGAAACTGGCTATTTCAACCTCTCATTTTTTCACTGGATTTGAAGGCCAGCGTTCTGGAGCCTTGATTTTCAGCATCAACAAACAAATTCATTGGTCGAACTTATTTAATGATTCTAGAATATTTTAAAAACAAGCGCTTCTTTTTAAATCGTTAAAGGACGCGTTAACCTCCCCAAAAATTAACAAAACGAGACGAAAAATTTGCCGCATCTAAAATGGACGGAGTTAAACAGAAAGGAACCAAGCCACATCGGGATCGAACCCAGAAAAAGAGGTTTAAAGTTTAGCTCCTGCATAATACTCAATGTAAAAGATAAACTTTAAGTTCAATGTCTGAAAAATTTGCTCCAAAAAAAACTTTGAATTTTTAGCGACAGATAGTAGAGCAGTGGTTGAGTTCAAAACCACTCATAACTCAATTTTTTCCAAAATGTGGGTTGGTTCCTTTCTGCTTAACTCATTGTCAGTCCAAATCAATGTACGCACTTCCTTGGCTTTTCAGTCGATACGACATTAGCATATGCATCCGATAGCGGTGTATAGTATTGCATCATTTCATTGATACTCGATCGATAAGCGACACAAAAATAACCTGTGGGAGAGAGAAAATGTGTGCCGTGTGTAAGTACCTGCAAAAATGTGTAAGAAGGAGGGTCGATAAATCGTTTTCCAAATACTAGAGAAGGCGATCAGCGGGTCGACGGCTGATTCTATGATCAGGGTTGTCGCGAATCCATGCGTCTTCGATTAATTCCACGGGCAGTTCTTATTGAATAAAAGCGACTGATCTCCCTACTTGGCACCGTGGGTTTTGATAATGATCTGAAAACAGAAGAATTATCGTCGTGTGAAGATATACGGAAGCCAGAAACATCAGCGTTGTCATTTAAAATGTGCTTATTGGACAATTTTCAGTATCATCAAAAGACAGAGAGACCTTAGTCCCCGGAAACAAATTTTTTAGCAGATTCAATTATTTCAGTCGAGCTGGGTCGAGAAAAATTCACCAAAGTTTTTGAAAGAAAATCAAGGTTATGATCCAACTGCCGGGTAGGTTTCTTTTGGAAGGGGGGGGGGGGAAGGAAGTATAATGCCCGTAACGTTGCTTCTTTGGCTTAGATTCCTAGGCTCAATATCCTATAATAGTTTTACCGGAATTAATATATATTCTGGCAAAACTTTAAACTGGTTGTTATTTTTAAAATGTTCAACTTTGCGGTTCTGAGCTTGTCTCTACTTTTATCTAGACTTGAAATCCCAATCGAAAAAATTATAGTGCCAATTTGGAGTGGTTTGCAACGCAAGCAGATATCGGTTGAAAGGTAATTTTGTTTTTATAACGACGTCTACGTGTATTTTAATGGAATGCTACAAAATTTACCTGAATATTATGATGAAAACCTTTAAGGTATGGTTTGAAGCATGATTCTGAATACTCATTTCAGACCATCATCGAGGCCCCTGCGTTCTGCATTGTTTGTGAGCCCTTGCGTATGCCTTTTGTCGGAGATTACCCGAATCCCTCAGAGGTGTATATTGGTATAATATTTAAACAGTATGGTTGGTAGTTTGGTGCACAGTAAAAGTTTCATGACATCATCACAGTCTCTGCAAAGCATGATTAATATGCGTAGGTGAGATAGTTTTCTGGAAATTTAAAAAATAGTTTAAGAAATCATGGATTGCTCTGCTAAGTTCAGCAAGTATACTCGAAATTCCATCAAAACTTTTTCGAAGTTCTAGTAGAACTAGACATTCCTTGAAATCTAATTTTCCCTATTTTTTATACGCACAAAATTTTACTCAGGTAAAGTGGGAAAACCATGCCGTGTTTGACAACTATGTGATGCTGATAGTCAACTGTCACAAGGCCTGCTCATTGCTCACATGTTCTACAGCGGGACCAAGATAAAGTATCACACTCTATCAGATCATGGTGTGTGACGTCATTTGGGTGATACAAATTAGACGACTGGCTTTAAAGGCAACCTGTGTGGGATGCGACACAAAGGTCCCGCAATGAGGGTAAGTATTGTCATAGGTCAAAGTCAACCCTCTGCATAGATCGTGTCTCGCAGATCCCTTCTCAATCGATGCCAAAGTTACAGGGTTCAAAATACACTTCGAGTGCAGGGGTAGATAAAGCCCCGCGAGAGTGGCGCCCGTTTTAATTGCCACTTGACGTCGCCAGAGTCGCTCAAATACGCTTTTATGAAGCTACTTTCACGTCGCTCGGGGTTTTTTGGCGACACATGGACTCCGACGCCGAATTGCACTCTTTAATTTTTAAGAGGGAACTACTAGCAACGAAAAAATCATAAAATCGGGCGGCTAAATACATAGCTCATCATTTCTTACTTTTACGGTTAAATCTATGAGCATACACCCACCTCTTCAATAGGAGAGCATCGACTGATTTCTGATTCGTGAACAACGCCTTGATGCGACTATTCGTACTCGAGGATATCTGCGTTGCATACACGAAATATCGAAGGCGCTTTATCTTTCCTGTTCCCAGCGCAAGCATAGAAAGATTTTTCGCGCTGAAGACTGAAGGGATGCAGGATACAGGGTGTTACGTACCTACACGACCCCGCATTGAACTCGCACAAGCGTAAGACCTTGTCGGGCACTTCATCCCCCTTTGCAATTCAAAAGACGTGGTCTTAAGAAAAATATATTCTAAAATACTAGTACATACCTTCTTCGAAGTACGAGATTGCCGAATTTTAATGCAATTTAATGCTTACTATTTCCACGATAAAATAAATCAAACAGCTTGAAACTTATGATATTGTACGGTAGAGAAAGAAATTTTTTCGTCGAAATCTCAAAATCTACAGAAAATACAATGCGAAGAAGAAAAAAAAACTTGACCTGAATCGAAAAAAATCAGCTTCTCTGATAAGTTTTTTATTACTTTTTTTTTTATTGATGACGATTTATTTATTCAAGAAAACACAATAATAAACGGAATTTTCTCGACTATTCATTCAAGGCATTAGAAGAATATTGTTACTTTATGCTTGTGAATAAAGAGAGGAGTAGCTTATATCATTGCCGCATTGTTAGTGCGAATTTAGCCAAAAATGTACTTGCACTAAAAAAGGCCTTGCCATTCATTTCAGTGAAAAATCCAGGGGTGAGAATATCCTTTTGGATGAGTGCAATTTTCTAGGTAAGGGCCACTAAATTCTACTATCATCTGCGGGGGGGGGGGGGGGGGTGGGCCTTCTTCTCTCGCGGCAAACATCTCGTCAGATAGTGTTCGAACGATGCCATTGACCCGTTTGCCTCTGGTCTATTTAGATCCGATTTTTTGTCGGACAAGACGCATGACCCCTGACTTCAGCAAGTACATTACTTCTCTACCCGCTGAAAAAACCTGTTTGTCGCAATGCTTACACGCGGTAGTGATTGTTCTTGGCTATTTTAAGCTCGGACACTCCTTTGGCGCCTGATCGAAAGTGAAACAACGCCTTGACTTTTAAGATATTCCCTTGAGGAAAAAGTTAATTGGTCTTCAATGTTATTTACTCTGTAAAAAGCCTCAGAAAAATCGCACGCGTTTTCATTGTCCTACTTCTTTCTGATTAGGGAATCTGCTCACATTGCGTGCTCGTAGGTCGCACTATTTTATTTCGCATTATTTTAAGTTTCTTCGTAACACAACATTTCCTTCATCCGACGTGAAACGTGATCGGAAACGGCCTCAAATAGAGTCTTTGGGGAACCTTACGGTGATTGGCTTATGTACCACGTCTCAAGTCGGATTCTCTGGACGAGAATACAACGCACTCTCGCCCGAGCCAAGAGGCTACGAAGTTATACTCCATTACTGTTAAACTAAGCAAAGAAATACGACCATGAATTTTCAGTACAACGAATATTTCAGCAAAAAAAAAATCATTTGACAAGATAAATGGGCTATATTGAAATGAAAAAAAAAAAGAACAACAACAACAAAGTACCAGCTGTTTTCGACAACTGGAGCGAGAGTATCCTTAGTTGTCAAAACGAATATAAAAATTCAAGTCGACATGCATAAAATTAAACGAAATTGTTAAAAGGCAAGTTGGAAAAGCAACACTTTTGGCAAAACGATTGTAGTAGCATTATATGGTACTGCAACAAATTGAAAACAACCAATTGCCGGAGATGCTAATTCATCGTTTATCAACTATGGAAACCTTACTTTTCTACGGAAATATCATCTGATATTTTGCACAAAGTCTCTGCAAAAGATCAAAAAAAAAAAAAAAAAAAACACCCTATATTTTCAGCAGTAATGATGATCCATTAACTTGGAGAAAAGAAAAGCATGACAGAGAACCTGCGAGGTCGAAAACCAAGATACTTTTTTGCCCGGTAAATTACTTGCCCCAGTATTGCAATCGGCGAAGGGTCTGTTCTTACTTGATGCACTAGCCACCAAATATTCACGAGACAGCTCCTACTTCAACGGTGTGTAGGTTATAGGTTAGGAACGATAGCTTAGATTGTGTGTTGGCCATTTTTTGTGCTATAGCACAGAAGATTGAGTTTAAAATACCTCTTAAAATGAAAAACCGAGGAGTCCAATTCCTATAAAGGCTACTCATGGACGTGAGTGAAGGGGAATACTGGGGATTTTCATACATATTTTTTTTTTACTTCAGGCGCTTAAGTAGTTCCTACTCAGTTCCCGTCACCCTTGTACCGTTCTTTCCCCTACAGCGACACACCATTTTGAAAACGTGAATCGATATTTATAATTGACATTTAAAAAAAGGCATTAAATTAGTCTTGATTAATAATCAAACCACCAATTAAAAATAAAGTATTAAATAATTTCCCCCAGAGTTACAGAAATGAATTACATCAGTGATTATTTCAACTCATTTTTTATTTATTTATTTTTTGTTGCTCATGTGTAATTTTCCTGATTCGTTTTTTAAAGCATTTCTCTTAAACAAAAACGATGCGTGATCCTATTTTTTATTTTATCTTTGATAATTAACTTCGCCATCTCTCTATACTATAAGCTCCGAGACCTCCTAATTTTGCGTATCTGGTAACACTTAAATCAGCGATTCTACGAGCGGATTTCATGATTTTTGCGGCCATCGAAGGGAAATTGTTCTAGATAAGCCAACCTATTTAGATTTCAACATATGACCAGGTTTTTTTATATTACGTGTAAATGATCTTTATGTACTTAACTGTCGTTCATGGAAAATTGAGTATTTTCGAGCTACCGAGTTGGTGTGTTATTCATTCTCACATGATTCCATTCATCCTAAATGTTTTACGAATACACGAATTGCTATTTGTCTTGCTGAAGAAACGAACTTTTGCTAGAAGTTTGAATCCCGCTGCGTCATAGCCGTTCAGCTGGCATTGGTGAGTCACGGTCAAAAACTGACCTTCGTAACGATCAATGAGAGTTTGCGGAGGTTTCACGGACGCGCCGAAGCCAAAAAGTGTTAAGAATGACGTTCAAGCATAACAAGGACTTTTGCGCGGGTGGAGTGTAACCTCTTGAATGTAGACCGGGTTGTCAAATTCGGTGTATTTATTTTTGAAAAAAATATTTTAGCTCTAAGATTGCCGGCACAATTGTTTCTCTTTTATTTTTCCTCCTGTTGGTTGAATGAAATCGTTGTGTCCTTGCCATAAAAGCAAGTCGAGAAATACTTAGGATGATACAACCTTCTCAGGGCCGTATAAAGGGTGGTGAATGAGGAACGCAAAGGAATGAAGACGAGACATGGAGGGAGGAGACGAAGGGGACGCCGAGTGAAAGGATGGCGATAAGGGGGTTTGGAAGAAATGAGGGAGTGCCATGTGCCATGAGGGGAATTTGGCGGCTACGTGTTGCAGAGCGCCAGAGAGCGCTGCGAAAGCGGCTTTTATACAGTTAGGAAAATAAATAAGGAGACAGGAAAAAAATTAATGAAGAGTAAAGGTAAGTATCGAACCTGCCGAGGAGCACGAATATCAAGCAAGTTATTCGGAAACTGACGGAACCAATAAGCGATTTACCATTCGGTTGATAAATACAGCCGACTTGAATCACGCCTTCAATTTCGAAGCATGAACAGCAAATCTACCTCAGAGTGGAAATATTTGTCGGTTTCAAAACTTATAATTATATTACTTCGTAGTCCTTCGCGGACTTCAACAGGACAATGCTTCAACCTATCGTCCACTTGAGTTGGTTTCGATTTCGCTGCAATAGTTCTCCATTCTAAAAGCATAAATTTACCTCGCTTTATAAAGTTTGATAGAACCAATACACTAAACGTAAACCTATGTGATATCGTCCCTTTTGAGATTCGCTCCAATATGTATTAAGGCAACAAACGTTACCGCGGGAACGTGCGAAATAGTTATCTATTCGATGACACACATTTACATAGCTCCATGAGCTTTGATTGAACCGATAATTGACTTTGTGATACCTTTTTGTATACATCATCGTTGATGTCGTACCTTACTTACCGTTTTTCCAGTATCATGTATCTTTTTTGAGGCTCCATAAAAAATTTCCCAGGACAATACATTCATCCTTAAACGACAGCATGACATTGAAAAAGTAACTATTAAGAGTAGTAACCCTAGTTTTTTGAGCCCATTTATCGCGCAAAAACGCCTTTTCTTCTCGCCCCGCAAAATTTTTGCAACAGACTCACCGTGACTTAGGCGAGAAGCAGTACCAAAGAGTGCAAACGATTCCCGCTTCCTTCCCATTTACGTACCCACCGACAAAATATTCATAAAATCCGAAGTTCTAGTTACACCTCTAATCCTTCTTTAATTTAACGAAATGGTTATTCGGCGATACGGCACCGACAAATAACGTTTTATCCGACGGTACCGCACCGCCGAATAACGCCATCCATAATTTAAAAGGGTGAAGTGCGCTGGCTGGAGATGACATGCCCTGCCGCTCTTATTTTCTATTCAGCAGCCGCGAGTCGTGCGTGTAAAGTTATAACTAATTAGATTTATTCAGCCCTTGCAATGGCCGCACTCTCAAGATTTAACAGGCGATGGCTCAGTTAATGTAGAATATGTAGGCTCATCAGGAAAGCCGAGAAGATTGACGCGCGCGGATACTAACTATATTAAATGGCAACCTATCCAGTACATTACTATCGCGGCGAAATCCCAGCGCAGGTCTCATGCATATATCGAACAGAAACACAAGATACCGTATCATTCAGGGAAAAGATAACGCTCGATAATACGGCTTTGTTCTAGCGCAAAAGAGAGAAAGAAAACCCACCTCCGGCAGCAGCTTCGTGTCATATGACATCTTAAACGCCCAATAACCGTGTGCACTCGGGTCACAGAGACAAACCTGCATCTTATGTGAGCCAAGATTATAGTCATTTTTTACGTTGGATATCGAATAATTATTAGCCCAACGTTTGTTACTATGACGGCCCTATGATCGCCGATTTGCATTCTATTCGCAAGTTTAAAATACATAAGCACTATATGTCTCGACTGCGCAGAGGTGTTTTCCAACTGCGGGCGTTATAAAAGGCGGCGAAGGGCAGGGCCCTAGAAATGAAAATGGTAGCAATTAACCCTACGTCTCCCCAACGAATTCCTGGACGGTGGCGAAAAAGCCCGCGTTTCATCGGAGGAATTCATCAGTCTCTCTTAATGGTAGAGTCTTATCTGAACACAGACCGGTGTGTCATTCCATTGTGTCTTCTAAGAATTTCACCATTGGAGAGCCTAAGAAGCAGCCTCAGGAAATAGAGTTTACAATTGGCAGTAACGTGCTCCAGATGGTATTAAATGCATTAGTCCGAAAGCATTTTATGTTGAAAGTTTTAAAACAAATTCGGAAGTTTTCGCAGAAATTGTTGGAAAATCTGCGTCATGAAAGCCTCAAATTGCGTCCAAATAGATAAAAATTTCAAAAAAATTTCCAGGGAAAGCTCCACGGACCCCTTTTGTCAGGGAACGTCTTAAAGGGGTGGACGTGGGGCGCGGCCATGCGAAGAAACAGGGGGCGGCAAATTTTGCATTTTTTTTAATGTAGGACTGAAACAAAATCGGCTTAGAATCCAACAAATTACCCAACCAAATCTTTCAGTTAATGAGGCGTCTAGTAATATATATAATTTTGTCCGGCTTCGGTGTTACAGAGACGCACTTTAATTAATCGTGTATACGAGAGGAGACCACACCCGCATTTTGGCCAGGACGGCGCGCTGATATTGTGAGAGAGAAATGATGACGAGGACTTGAGATGAATAGGAGAAGCCCTCGGGCGCGGCGGTCGCATGTCACACGTATAGCGCCGATGTTCCTACAAGACTGTAGAATCGTCACGCATTGCTCCCCAACACAGTAGCGGTCAGCGTGAAAGGATAGGCCTACAAGAAATGTATAGAATATTCAGCATTTGCGCCAAAACACAGTGGATCAGCAGGGTTCGTCGGCGTGTGAAACATAGCGCTACGAATTGTCGGAAATACTTCACGCCTTGCCTCGGTCGCTTGTCTGCGCGCGCGGCGCGGAAGTTCTAACTCATTAAACACCTTTATGTTTGTTTTTCATAATTTTTTCGTTCTTTTCTATGATGGATGGGCCCTGTCTACGCAGAGATCGTTTACGAAATTAACGTTCGCGAAAGTTCGGTGAAATTTTTGCTCGCCACTAGTGTAGAAGGGCTTTCCCAAAAAATGTTTCAACACGAGTTAACGATCTTATGCACCCCATCCCGCTGGCACGTTCACATGATGGTTTTTATTGATCGTTTCAAAACGAATGAGCAGGGGGCGGCCACACACTAAGGGGCCGATGGGCGGCAAGTAGGTAAATCCGGCCCTGCCTTTTGTTTCGGGGGATATTCAAAATCCCCAGGCCCCCCGATCGTATGCGCGTAATGTGTAAATTTGGTATTTTTCTTGATTACGTATGGCCCAGTTTTTTCCGTATCTAAAAAATAACGGATAAGCTTGCCAACTGGCAACTTACACGGGTGGTGAAGGGTTACACGGTTTCGGTATTGTCTCATAAAACTATAAATTTTTATCTTCTGAAGGTGACTGTCAATCTTTTCACAAGATGCAATCACAAGTGAAGACTGCGCAGGGGTTATCGTGTTGCTAACAATCAGTATACGTTTCTGATGCAATGTTTACTACGGCAGGTTTAAATAATCGTTTTCACATGCTGCACTGAAATTGTCTCAATTATTTATTCGTTTTCGAAAATATTTCATTTGCTGTTGCTGTCTTGCGTGTTTTTCTTGAAAACAGAATAAAATCTAGGATATTACGGAGCAAAAGTTAGGAGACAGAATTTCCTAGTTTGATGCATCTCTGGGGATAAATTGCTGAAACGAGATAACTCATAAAGAAAACCTAGCCAAAACAAATGGCTATGTTTGACTCCAAAAATACTGAGAGAAGTATTTATTTTATGATGGCAGACACCGGTGAGTAATGGACAACAAGCACAGGTGGACTCCATTTTGCATTTAGGAACTACAATTTCTGGCTCAATTTAGAAACAACGTATGTACCATTAGTTTCCCCATGCATATATGTGTTTTTACGGGTGAGCCAGAAGACCAATTTGCCAAAGTAGCACGTCATGTAGTTTTGAACTTTTGAATGTAGTTAATAGATAGACGTTTTATCAACCGATCGGTCTCCTTTGAAAGCTAATTGTGCTTAAAATGTCAGTTTTCTGGAAGTTCTCTATATGTAGAGGTTTCTGGGGAGCCCCTGGGACCCAGAGGACTGTCCCTCATGTATTATATTTCCCCGTAACTGTCTTTCGTGAGAAAACTGATCACTTTTGTGAATATATTATTGTC
>NC_092796.1:23196059-23212398 GCF_918797505.1 Bemisia tabaci
TCATCAATCAATGATGAATTAAATATATGTCGGTTTCTCCCCGCGTATCTCCGGTGGAACCAAAATGAAAGAAACCATGGTGCGCATTGATGTACGATTTTACTGTTATTCCGTCAGACTGTACCTTCCACTGTCTTTAGATTCTGAATTCACCTTGATAGACGAAGGCGCCCGCCTCAGCATGAATTTGTGCCGGGTTGGAGCGCATATTGATCGAAGTCATTTATGCAAACTTGAGCTTTCTTGCTATTCTATCATCGAACCGAGTTTGTTTGGTTAGCTTCTCGGAATATACTCCTATACAAATGACTGAAACGTGACTTGCTTCAGAACCGAAATTCCTTTAAAGCAACAAATAGTCTTCCGCAGTTCCACATTTTCCAGTTCGGGAAATAGCTAGGATTATTTACACTGCGCTGAGACAGCAAGACGCGGAACCCGCGGATCGCTGGAAGAGGGAAGTGGGGATTTTATTCTATTCTAATTAAAAGCGGAGATGAGACAAAATATGCGGTCGGGAAAGATCGCTTGGTCACAAACTTGATACCCATTACCCGCTTTGACTATTTCACATCGGGAGTTACAAGAGGTGAAGAGGGAAGCGACTCGACGGTGAATGTAAATAAAATGAGCGAGAGGAGAGATAAAGACGGATGAGATACCGGTTCGTAATAATGAAAGAGGCCATGAAAAAATAAGGCAAGGAAAATGAAAATTACGGCGCGCCGCGGCCGCCTTGCACAGGTTTTCTTGACATCCCCGAGACGGCAGATTGTCAAAGATCCTCTCCGTCTTGATGAGGAAGGACAAATAATTAGAGTTAAAATCTGAGAATAGATGAAAGTCTTAACCGTACTCGATGTCGTCGCCGTGGTATTTTTAGCGCAAATCCCAAGCTCGCATCGTAAAAATCATAGCTTACGCTGAGGCGGTTCTGAGTTTCAATTAATTAAGAGTATTTACTGTGGAGCCAATACTCCGGAAAAATTATCCGATCCTATCTAGAAATAATTTATTTATGCTGTCAATTTTAAAATTAAATAGTTTTAAGTAGACGTGCTGAAGTAAGAAGAAACAAATGAACCTTTTAGAAAATTTTAAAAATTTCCTTAATACATGTGTCAGTCTGCGAAAAAAGGGACGTTAGTCCTAAAAAATTCAAAATCTAGTTATTGATACCGTTCAAGCATATAATTATAGGGTGGTAGGGCTGATAATTGCCTACTCTGAGCGAGCACTGATCTGACGTTAAGACTGACGTCAGCGTCATTTGCTCGAGTCTCAGTCTTTTTTGACGCACTCAAGTGTTATTAGGATCTGACCTCAGTATTGGGTATGTCCCAAAAGTAAATGCTACTTGTATTTTACCAAGGATCTTGGAACGCCGATTTTTCGTTAATGCAAATTGACAATCGTAGTTTGGATTATCGGTTGGCGGAAAATCGAAATACCATGATTAAATTACATCCTGGCTCGCTGGAGACTACCGGATAATCCAGATCAGGAATATTTTTTTCCAAAATTTCTGTCAAAATAGACGTCTTATAACGATGGCTAATCTGTATTCTATTATCATTCATGTAAAATTATCACAGCGTTCCAAAATCTCCGATTATGTTTGATTTTTTTACACAAACCAAAATTTCTCTCTGTGTTATTTTGTGAACAATTTAAAAGAGTGGAGAACATTTACAGAAAATGTCGGAAACTGCGAATGTTTGGTTTTCCTCCGAAAATATAAAAAATTAGGGTAGTTTTGTAACATCGCAATCGGCGGTAAGGTCAGGTACACTGGAAAAAAAAAACACATTGGATCTAGAGTCCAGACTCTTGAAAACATTGACAAGAAAATGAACTCTTGATTCAATCAGATTCAAGCTTAAATCACAAGGAAATCCGCTCAAATTAAGAGGCTTGGTTCTTGATTTAAGCTTAAATCCGATTGAATCAAGAGTATTTTTTCTTGTCAATGTTTTCAAGAGTCTGGACTCTAGATCCAATGTGTGTTTTTTTCCCCAGTGTTTATTGTTTAGTTACGGCTTGTGACATGTCATCCGGTAGCCAACATACGAATGGGCCTGTTGCAAACTTTTGCTAGAGCAAAAATAAGAGTTGTTTCTTATAGATAATGCCTCAAAAATCACGATGAGCGCATCGGCAAAGTCTGAAATGCACTCATAACTTCACAATCTGCGTAAGAAATTTGCGGTTTTTTGAGCTTCCCGCTTCAAAAACGATACTACGGCACAGGTGAACATTTTGTTAGAGGAGTCGTTCCATCGTCGGCAATACTCATCATGGCCGACGACAATCCGCCAAAACACCTGTGATGGGACGAGATAACACCTGAACAGGATTAGACTAGATAACAATCGGCGTGTTTACGTTCATATTTTCCTCACCCGCCTTGATTGACCTTGAACTCTCCTCAAAATACGCGCGGAACTGCGCAAGCGTCGGCCATGATGAATATTGCCGACGATGGAGCGACTCTTCTAACAAAATGTTCACCTGTGCCGTAGTATCGTTTTTGAAGCGGGAAGCTCAAAAAAACGCAAATTTCTTACGCAGATTGTGAAGTTATGAGTGCATTTCAGACTTTGCCGATGCGCACATCGTGATTTTTGAGGCATTATATATAGGAAACAACTCTTATTTTTGCTCTAGCAAAAGTTTGCAACAGGCCCATTGGCCTCTCTCAGTCTAGGGCAAGAAAGTGTGTTTTACGCCCGAAGATGGAGCAGAGCTCCAAAATGGCGATAATGTACTCAGATTTTCACGAAAATCCACTGGTGAGTGGCTCTAGAGTCCAGACTCTTGAAAACATTGACAAGAAAATGAACTCTTGATACAATCAGATTCAAGCTTAAATCACAAGGAAATCCGCTCAAATTAAGAGGCTTGGTTCTTGATTTAAGCTTAAATCCGATTGAATCAAGAATATTTTTTCTTGTCGATGTTTTTAAGAGTCTGGACTCTAGATCCAATGTGTTTTTTTTCCAGTGTTTACATCGGTTTGCAAAAAATCCGCAAGCTCGCAATCGAGACTCATCTCTCCATGGACGCGCTGTAGACATTTTTTTTTTTGCACGGAAGTGGCAGAAGTTGTAGGACGGAGGGTTGACCGTAACTGCGGAGCCCTGATGATGTAGCGCCCGACGCGCGGCGCCACGCAACCCGCACAACTGCCGGCGCCGATGCATGTGCAGAGATCCCCGAAGGTTTGGCGCTCTGAAATTGAACTTAAATTGCATTAGAGGAACGCAGCTCGTGCAAGTGAGAGCGCGAACGTGATCCCGTCGGGCGATGCAACCAACACCCGCCGCCGAGCTCCACGCGGATTTCCTCGCGGGGGCACCAATCCCCCCACCCCCCCCCCCTCTTACTCACGTGGCAAACGCGTTCGCACTTGGGGACCCCTCACGAGAGGCGCACTTATCTCGTACTCGGAGAGTTGTAAACAACTGTTGCGGGGCGGCCTCTGCGCATCTGTCGGCCGCTGAGGGATGCGCCTCCAGAGGATCAGTTCCGACTTGTCATTAATGCTCTTATTTTGAGAGAAAAAAGGAAAGGAAACTCAGGGGAATGCCTAATACTGGAAAAACCAGAAAACGAAATGCAGTCGAATTTTTCCAGTGAAAAGGAATCGTTTTTTGGTCTTGCTGATCAGGGCCCATAAAAAGCTCCACAGCTAAAAATATGATAGTAAACTTTTATTCTTTTATCAGTGTACTAGCAGGAAACCCCCACAATCAGTAATCACAGTGATTAGTGATCAGTTGCAAAATTTTGTCTCTGGATTTTTATTTACTTTTTCATAATTGGCGAGTCGCACTGCTTTGATACACTGCCTTTTATTTTTTTATCAGTGTATTATAAACGTTCCTAAAACTTAGGAGTTGAGTTGTTCTCTGACACAATCGAAGTCAATTTTTTTTCTCTTCATTTGTAGGAGCTTTTTTTTCTCTCCCTCTTTTACCCCTTTCCTCCTTTCCCCCCTTTCCTCCTTTTCGCCCTTTCCTCCTATTCCCCTTCTTTTCCCCCTTTCCTAGTTTCCCCTTCTTTCTCTCCCTTTTTTAGTCCGAGGGGGGCCATTTCACCATGCCCCCCCCCCCCCCTCCCTCGGATCTGCCACTGGCGATACCCCAGTTAATGTTTCTGACGCTAGATGGTGGATTTTCTGATATTCTGCCGATCTACCAGATTCAACCATCAAACTATTATCCGTGATACCCGAAACTGACTTCCTCGCGCTCTTTTGATCACATCCGTCCACTTACCACGCTCGGATGGAGAGCATCCATCGCCTCCGACGAGAAGGGATGGATCCCGGTCCCGGTGTATCATCCCAAAATCCAGGGATACCGTTCCCTCCTCCTGCATCTTTAATGAGGCCGCCCTCGCGCCCGAGAGCCGAGCCGCGCGCGAGCCAAGATTAAAGATAAAGTCTGCAGAGCGGGGGAGGGGGGGGGCTCAGGTAGGTTGAGGGGGACGATGGGAAAGGGGGGTTTAGGATGGGGTTGAAGTCTCGGTTTCCGCGCGCCCCGAAAAGTTGGACGCACGGGCGCGGCGGCGGCGATGAAATCTTGAGAGTAAACAAAGTATTTAAGTCGCCGACTGAGTGAGTGAGCGAGCGTCATGTAATATGAAACAAATACAAGTCAGCGAAAGCTCACTTTCGTCGCACGGTGGATAGGATGGTGAGGTTAGTTGACATTTTTGGGGTTGAAAGTGTCGGGAAAAGCCGCATGAACTAAAATCATACACTGGAAACTAGAACAAATTGGATTCAGAGTCCAGACTCTTGATAACATTGACAAGAAATAATATTCTTGATTCGATCGGATTTTTGCTTAAATCAAAAGGAAATCCGCTTAAATTAGAAGGCTTGGTCCTTGATTTAAGCAAAAATCCGATTGAATCAAGAGTATTTTTTCTTTTCAATGTTTTTAGGAGTCTGGACTCTAGATCCAATGTTTTTTTTTCCAGTGTACTCAGGAACGTAAAATTACGAGAGAGATGCGTGACGCTTAACGCCTCAGGCGTGAAGCGCTTCGAAGGGTTGAACCGCGAAACGGTCAGAAGGACACCCCCTGGTGATCATGAAAAATCGGAAAAAATATTCTCATCCCGTCCGTAGTGAGAGAATCTATTTTTTTGGAGTGTCTCCTCGCGGTGGAGACCGAGTTTTTGATTTTTTGAGACCAGCGAAATGAATTAAAATTGAGGAATTTTTCAAATAGTAAAGGATTTTATATGTGACGTCAGGAAAAATTGGAAGAAAGTCGGAGAAATTTGAAATTTTTCCAACTTTGCAACCCTTACGTTGATATACAGGACCCAAATTGTTAGAGGGTATTTTTATACTTTCTCCCTCTTATGCGGCTAAGAAAAATATCACCTTGAAAGCAGCCTTGGCTTTGATTTGGAGGAAGGGGTAAAGGAAAGAAAGTTAGATGACAAATTATGTCAGAATGTTTGAGATAGGCATTCTTTTAATTCGTCTGCGTTCCGATTATGAATAATTACCCTAATTTGTTGCTCTCTTTATTTGTTTCAGGTCAGTTTATCTGCAACATGAATACTTCTTTTTAATTGGCTCGAAATGCGCCCGCTCTTTGTAAGCAGGTAAAAAGTTGTTTTTTCGAAACATTGCGTTTTAACCTCCAGGGGCTGTTTGAATTTTACCATGAACTTCTGCACTCTTGCTGCAAGCGCATTTTTTCAAACAGGAGATAATTTAAATCCATCAAAATACCACCATCATACCGCCATGGTGCAATTCTCATTCGAAATTCAGTTTCGACTTGGTTTTCGCCTTGTTTAGGATATCGATGGCCAAAGTGCGAAACCATGTATTTTTACTGCGATGTTTCAGAATTTACGCTCCCATTCTACGATTTTAAAGAAGAGTAAAGAAATTTCATTGCTTGAAAATGGAATTTTCCTCAAACCGAGAAGGAAAACCTAGGACGGCAGCATGAAATTTCGGTAGATAACAAGCCTCCGAAAGAAGGAATGTAGTATTACAAGATATCTGTAACGGCTCATAAGGCGATACGTGATTTCGTACTTCAGACACCAATATCCAGATATAACCGAAGATTCAATTCCTGACTCTTACAGGCTCCTACTCTTATTATTATTAATAATAATTATGAAAGTTTGAGCTTTTTCGACTTATCACAAAGATATTTGTGTTTTATATTTTATTTTTGGTGTCTGGAGAGGATTAATTGGAACTTCTTTTAGAATAATTATCCGTTCTGAGCTTATGAATGTTGGGTCTTTTTTATCAAACGAACATTTATACATACAATGTTGTTGTAACTTCTATCCGAAAGAGTTTACAACCCTCGATGTCATCCCACCGTGCTCAGCTCGTCTCACAAGCTTTCAAGCCCAACGATGGGACACCACCCTCGACTCCCCTCACCCGCCCTTCGGAATCCCTCCCGTCTCCCCACAGTCCCTACCCCGTGGTGAGAACCTGGTATTTGCTTTCGCGGGGCTCCGTGCCGGAATAAATTTAAATACCCCCGCCCATAATTCATAATCAAGAATAATGCACGCCGCGAAGCGTCACCGCGCGTGGGAGTAGGTGAAAACACCGGGGTAACCGGTAGGTTTGCGAATCAGTGCAGTCGAGAGATTTCCGAGAAGTCGGGGGAGGGGGTTGATTCGAAAGTTCTAAATTAAAGTAGTCGGCAACACGTACCGTAGTCGCAGTGCGTTTGAAGCACGGCTTTGCTCTTAGCAGGTGGGAAAACGGGAAAAATTGATTGAGTTGCAGCACTTTGCCTCGGAGATTGTGCGGGGAGGAGGTTCCCTCTATGCAATCTTCCCTCTATTAGGTTTGCTCGGAGCTACAAGGATGCTTGCTTTTTTTGTATAGCTCTGTGGCGCGCTTAGGAAGAGGCTCTATAGACTTCGAAAAAGGGAAATGCCATCTCCTTAATACTGTAAGGTATAATTTTTAATATTTTGGAATTTTTTCTCTAAAATCTCTCAATTGAATATGCCCTTGTTTCTTAAATTCCTTGAAAACCCCCTAAATTTACGCAAAATCTGCTCCTACGCGAGCCTTTTTTACGGTATAATTTTTAATATTTTGGAATTTTTCTCTAAAATCTCTCAATTGAATATGCCCTTGTTTCTTAAATTCCTTGAAAACCTCCTAAAACTACGCAAAATCTGCTCCTACGCGAGCCTTTTTTGTCGTTGACTTTTTTAAATCATCACGTATGAGAAGCAAGTGCGCAGGACTTTTTTACCGTTGACTAATTTTCCTGGATTTGACACGTACAATACGCATGGTAACAGGTAACATGCCTTCATTAGCAGACGAGCAGTGAGCACTGAAGCTAATAGTAAAAGAATCTAATGCAACACATGATACTCGAAAGTATCATCTATCTCTAACTATGCATCGACTGGGAATATTCATACGATTTTGCAATAAAATAACTCGGTAAATCAACGTTTATTATCAATTGAAGCTTCAAAGTATCTACAAGTAGATAAATTTTTTCCCTCAACTTAGGCATAGGATAAGCCAAAACCCCGGGTTATGATCCGGGATTCCTTCTTGGGAATCAATGGAATATTCAGGAATTCACTAAGAAAAGTAAAAAAAAAAAAAAACTAAAAATTGGGAAATTATTACTGAGCGTTCAAAAATAATTTACTCAAATTATTCTAAATATTAAAGAAATATTAAGGAATTAACCAATCCATCTCGTTTTTGGCGTCCGGAATCAAAATCCAGGAGGCGCTCCTTAAATACGTAAAGCTGAAAGGCGGATTTTTTCAATCCCCGATTCTTCCGGTAATGCACCCGTAACACAGGTCTGCAATCCCAGAAGCAATATTCAGTGCACTTTTCAAATCTTCCTTACAAATCAGCGTTTTTTGATGTATGTAAAATGAAAAATTCCCACCGCACGTCAATTCATCGTCAAAAGTTTGCGTTTAAATTTTTCATCTCATTTTTGAGGAATCCGTAACGCAGTCTTTGCTCTCCTGTAACGCCACCGTAACGTAGGCTCAAGTCCTCACTTCCCCCATAGAGTGTTACGTGTGTTTTATGAACGGCCTTCAATCGGTACCAGGAAAATAGTTGAAGCTAGCTCGGGAGGCAGCTAAACTTCCACTCCTGCTGAGGGCTTTTCTACTTTTGCGGGCCGAGCCACCAATGAGTTGCATCTCAGTCGCGGCTCGGCGGAGATGGCCGTAGTATTCCTCGTAGTTGGGATATTCCGCCAAGGAGTCCACCGTAAACTCGCGATCTTCGTCTTGCAGCTTAAATGCGGGGTCCATGACTTCATTGACGGTAAGACCGTGGAGGGATCGCTGTAGCGGACAGTCAGGGTCCAGCGTGCCAAAGGTAAGCTGGTAACACGTCCCTTTGCTGGTAGCCTTGCCGTGGATGAAGTAGATCCGGTACTTGTACTTGTTACATTTCTGGGAGCAGTACGGTAATTTTTTTCCGATGAGCCTCTTCACCAATGCGGCTCCCACCTTTGCGTCGAAATTCTTGTACCTGCCGAGAGAAATATGGAAATTCATTACCATAGGAAAGGCTATTGGCAATCCGGATGACACAAGGAGTGGAGCACTACAGAGGGATCGAATCCGTGCAGGGATCTGATGATTTGAACCGTGAAAAATATCACGCAGAAGCTCAGCGAACCGCATGTTTCTACTCTTGATGCGAGCAACTCTCACTAACTTTTGAACAGTTGAAAATTAAGCTTTTGAGACAAGTAAAAAAATTGGTGCTATACTGGTGACTAATTTTTTAGTAACAGTGATAGTGACCGTTTTCAACCGAAAATTGTCATCAAGCACATGCCTATACTTGGTGGAATAAAAAAAAGTCGATAGTCGAATCCCAATACCACGGTTGCAGTGTACACGAATTATGAGCACTAGACAAGGTACGAATTTCAGCATTCTGATTCATGTTTCTCAACCAAAAGTTCACGTAAAACACGATGCGCACAACGAAAAATACCGAAATCAACTCCTTACGAAGATACTTAATGATTCCTGATGCGTAAATTCAAACCACCCGCTCATGAAAACTCAATACTCTACGTGATTCACATCGCGCGCTAAACGTTATCATGACAGTATCTGCGATTTAAAAATGTGGCAACCTCGATTTTGACGCTTTGGCTCAGCTATAGCAAATTGCTCATAACTTGAACAACACATGGTGGAAAATGAACATTGCTCAATTGAGAAGCTTGCTGAAACCGTCGTAGTGCGCGATTTGACTCAAGTAGAGATTTGAGTTTCTTGTGAGCGGGCAGTTCAAATTCCTCGTACCAAATGTGAAATAAAAACGTTGATATCTTCGTTAGGAGTTAGTTTCAGTAATTTCCATTGCGCTAATCGTGTTCTACGTGAAATTCTGGTGAAGAAACATGTGTCAGATTGCTTAAATTCGTACCTTGTCTAGTGGTCCATTATGAAGATACCATTCCCCCAAAAATCCACATGTGACTATGAACATAATTACGATCTCTATAATCTAAAAACTTAATTAAGTATTTTTAATTTTCTCGTGTTAATGTTTTTATAAACTAGTTACTCAACTTACCCGATATCAGCGTCATGTCGAACCATAAACTAACTTCACCAGGAAATACACTCGTCGCTCGCACTCTCTCAGTTCGGAGCTCGCAATGATTCAGCAGTATGTCAGCCTCGTAATAAGCAATTTAAAAGAACGTGGATTTGAAAACTACCGAGCACGCTTGCAATTGGAAAACTAATCTGAACCTTTCAACGAATTTGACGCCTATTTTTAGGATCGTTCGGGTTTTTTGTTCGAGGCAGCTTACGCACATCCACCTCAGCAATTTTCCTCGAATCGACACCCCATTAAGGGCGCCCCACAATGGGTTACATTCGTTCCATTAAAAAACTCGAGGTTTTTGAAAGATGATATTATATAATTTGGAATTTAAAATCCGCCCTTCTCTCTCTGTGCCGCAGGGCTGATACCCTTCACTGGAAAAAAAAAAATCTTAAGTTGCCGCCAAGAAGTATTTCTTCTTAAATCAAGAATTTTGCTGGTTAATATAAGCTACTTTTTTGCTTAACCCAAGCATTATTTTTCTTGAATCAAGAAAAAGCCAGCTTAAAGCAAGATAAAGAAAATTCTTGGCGGCAAATTCAAGAATTATCATACTTGATCCAAGCTACTGTTTTTTTCAGTGTTCCATTTTAAAAATTGGTTCCGCTATGCCTAATACCCCGTCCCCTGCTATGTTCGTAAAAATTTCATGAAAATCATTTTTTAGGTTTATATTTTAGTATGTTGGAATTTTTTAGCGAACGTGCGTTAAAAATTCAGCATAAAGCTGATATCTCATTACAGAGGGGAAAAATTCACACACTAGCACAATTTTTCCTTAAAGGGATATCTCCCTCGGAGAAGAGCAGATGATAGCTTTTTCCTTCTGTATGAGGTATCAGCTTTATGCTGAATTTTTAACGCACGTTGGCTAAAAAATTCCAACATACTGTCTTACGACCCGTGCGTCCACCGCAGTCAGTTTGTGTTTGTATATTTTAACTGAAATCATTAGAAAATCCTCAGAACCAACGAAGCTGTCTTTAGATCTGTCCGTGTTTTTTTGTCACGGAATAACAGGCCCGCCTCCATCCTTTTCGTTTTGCACCCGTCATGCCAGACCGTTTCCCTTGATTTATTCTTGCAATGATTTTGAAATGTCAGTCATCACCAGAAATATTTTGTGAAGACTTTTGATGGCAGCTGTGAGTTTCCATCAAAGTCTCCGAATGAATAGAAAATGAAACCATTTTAATTTCCTGCGTGATTTCAATTTCATAAGTGTGCATCCGCGCAACGCGTCCCACGCGTGAAAAGTTGCATATCCTTCCACATCATTCAAAGTTACCTTCTTTTCCAGCGGAGGCTATAAATTCACTTACGTATTTACACAAAAACCTACCAGGGAGCAAGTATCTCTTTACATTCATAAGATTCTCTTTTTCTATATTATACAGCTACAAGCAAAATCTTGGAAGCACTATTTCTGACGAACTGCCGGACCGTTAAGGATGATCTTTACATTTATGTCATCTGTAGTAGATGTAGATGTGCAAAAATTATGAAACCCCGAACTTTTTATGTTGTAGAGCTTTTAAAGCTCATGTCACTTAAGTCCAATGTTAATAGCGTGAGAGATATGTCGTTTCCGCTAGAAACGTCAAGGTGTTGGATTCTACCTGAGTGACTCGAATAAACAATAAAACAATGGAAAAGCTCGTGAAGGGCTCCTCATTCGAAGAGTTGAGGAACGGTGCATCGCTCAGCGTTCAAGGTCCAAGGTATAAGGTTCAACTCAATTTTTCCTGCATTCTTCCGGCTTTGATTTGTGGCATTGGTCAATTTACTTGATGGCTGAATTTCTATTAATATTTACAGCAGATAAACAGCAGATACAAATTTTTTTTTAACGTTCTAACTAATTGTGTGCCGACTTGTTCTATGAATATTCACACGCATTAAAAGTACTGCCCTTTCGAAGCTCCTAACGTCATATTCCCGTAATCTCTCAGGATGTAAAAAATCTGTAACAGCCTATTTCTGGCATCATTTTTGCTCGCTCTTGAATCTTTTCACGTCATTTTTTCGATAATCAAAGTAGTCACACTCGTTTCTAGCGAGTTGACGTTGTGACATTTTTTCTCTTCTTCGTTGCGCTGCTGGATGTATTGTAATGCTAGGGTGTATTTTAATGGGCCTGTTGCAAACTTCAGCCTTACTTTTTAGAGAAAGTGGCCAAAATATCACGATGAGCGCAGCGGAAAAATCTGAAATACGTTCCTAACTCCACAATCTACGCTAGAAGTATGCTTTTTTTAAACTGTTCACTTCTAAAACGATACTACGCACTGGAAAAAAAAACACATTGGATCTATAGTCCAGACTCTTGAAAACATTGACAAGAAAAAAGACTCTTGATTCAATCAGATATCAGCTTAAATCAAAAGGAAATCCGCTCAAATTAGGAGGCTTGGTTCTTGATTGAAGCTTAAATCTGATTGAAGCAAGAGTCCTTTTTCTTGTCAATGTTTTCAAGAGTCTGGACTCTAGATCCAATTTGTTTTTTTTTTTTCCAGTGTACTACGGCACTGGTGAACATTTTTCAAGAGGAGTCTTTCCATTCTAAGCTCGCGCACCAGGATGCTACACAATTTTCAACATGGCCGACGCCAACCCGCCAAAACACACGTGCAGTAATTATACCGACTTACCTACCGTGGGAATGCCATTGCATAGTTTTTTACCGGCTCAAAATGATGACCTCTTTGACTTTAAAAACCTTCCTTAAACTTTAAGGTCAGAAAAACCCGGAAGTTAGTCCGAGTCCTAAGGTCCTCTCATTGTTAGTTCTCGAACTCATCCTTGGACGAGTGAAGGTTGCGAAAGTTTCTGAACAGAAGAGCCGCTCAAGGAGTCATCGAGAGTTCGGACGCGAAGGAGCAGATGCTGGGCAATATCGGGCGGATTGCAGCGATGCGCGGCGCGGTGCTCTATCCTGATGCCAAATTCTCTCTTGTGGCGGGAAATAATATGCTGATTTATGGAGCGCGACGCGCCGCGGACGAGACTATTATCCATAAAAACATGTCACCCTTGGTGCCAAGATGTTCCCCTGGTCGTGTATCGTTCAAGCCCGATGGTCAAGTAATACTTGACTTAAAATTTAGTGATCAGTTGTCTGAAAGCGAGAAAAAAACTAGAAAAATGGCCCGAAACTGTACGTAACAAGGTGGAGAGATGGTGCTCGGTCCACACCATTTCACGGGGAAATCAAAGCCGAGAAATTCCAAAATACCAATAAAAACAGAGTAGCGATCGTCGATTGAAACAGAAAGGACCATTTCCAAGTAGTGTAGAATTGTGTCTTAATTTTTTTTCAGTCTTATCGATGAACGAGAGACCCAACAATTCACCAAAATGACACATTTTTACGTGTAATAGTTTTGGAAATATTCCCCTTTATTTCTTTCTTTTTTGTTCGGTGGCAAGTTATTTTTCCTATAACATTTTTCTTTTAAAAGTTTTCCTCATACTTTCCTTCTAATCGTTTTTTGTCCCATTGCAATTAGTTCGGTACGTTTCAAAGACTTTTTTCGTACAGGACTTGGCAAAAAACTTGCAATCGCTAAAAGCCTGTCCATCTCATTCGTAGGTCTCTCAGTGAGAGGACAAAAAACTAGTAGGAGAAAAGTATTTGGAAAACGTGTAGTAGGATTTTTTTAAAGAAAAAATGAAAGCACTTTAGCACTAGCACGTTTTTAAAGTTCAAATATTACGTAACCGGAATGTAACCCACATCTTCAGTTGTAACGCAACCCTAACGAAAACCCAACCCCCTCCCACCCATATCCAACTGAGTGTTGCTGGCTCCCCTCCGATTTTTCAGAGAAAAAGGATAAAAGCATGATTGAACACTACAAAAATAATTAAAATGGAAAAAAAATATGGTATTTTCAGAATTGTGGCGTTTCAAAAGTTACAAACGGGCAGCTGGAACCATGAAACTCTTGAATCGTTGATCATACTTGAACTTACCTTTGAAAATAACTTGGAGGGCTCTATTCGTTGCATTAGAGCATGCCATATCTAGTCCAATTTATATTAGCATCAAAAAGTGAGTTTCGACTATGTGGCTGCTCCGTTTAATTTTTAAACTTGAAACGCGTATTTCTTAATAACTTCACTTATCCCACCTATCCTTTCAGCCCCTCAGATCATGAGTTAAACGACATAACAAGTCTTAGTGTGGCATTAATTTTATTTTTAAGTACATTTGACTACGGCCGAGACGGACGGATCTCTTTGAATAATAGGGCAGCTCGCTCGATTTGACTTAGGCGCTCAAACGCACAAAACCGTACGTGCAAAGTGTAGACTTAATGCTCTGTTGTGTGTCCTAAGCCGTCGTCGCTCATCGAGCGAGTAATTTGCAAAACGCGTGTTGTGTGTCTCCGCGGGGGGGGGGGGGGGGGGGGGGCGTCGCGACGCAGGCTGCAAGTGCGAATCCGACCTCGTCCGACGCTCATCAAGGAACATGCCGCGAAAATGAGGCTTTTAATCAATCAAAATCCCGCTCCTATCACTGTAGGCTGTTACAGACGTGACGGTCTTGCTACATTTCACCGCCGTAACTATCGATAGTTCTGAATCGGATGCAAGCATGAGCGTTACTTTGTCAAATCTGCGACGTTAGCGAAGGCACGAGCCCTAAAGCGGCAGATACACCTGCGAGTTATAAGCGCTTGTTGAAAGCGAAATACCAATAGGCAAGGAGGATTTCGATAACTTGACGTGGAGCGATCGCAATCCTCGTTTCCTATTGGTGTTTCACGTTCAAAAACAATTATAACTCGCAGGTGTATCTGGGCCTTAACGAGCGGATTTTCTTAATCAAAATGAGCCGCATGATTCGTGTTTACAAAACTCAGGATTAGACATTCAGAACCGCACTTTGTGTTCTCCGTGTTTGTGAAGCACAACGTAGCTTCACAAACACTATGCTTTGATGAAACTGAACGCCAAAATTTTAAACACAGACAACACGTAAAGCTTTAAATTTCTAACAGTAAAGGAACCATTGACTCAAAGATTTTTTTTTTTTTTTTTTTTTTTTTTTTTTTTTTTTTTTTTTTCAATATATAACGAAAAAATAAGGAATCGAATGCTTGAAAACGGTTGAAATCATGCAAGAGATCACTGAAAAAAAAATTGGTAGAATTTACTATGCCTTCACGCTGTATTTTACACAGCGTGAATTCAAAATCGATTCTGCCCGAGGAACGGTTACTTGTACCAGTATTTAGTAACGTTCACCTTTTTTCTGGCAGAATTGACTCTAAATTGACGCTGTGTGAAATACAGCGTGAAGTAATGGTCAATTCTACCAATCTTTTTTTCAGTGATAAAGCTAGTGAAATTAACCTGAGAAACCGAGGTTTCTCAGGTTAATTTTTCTTACTTCTCTCCTTGTGCAAACATGGTCAGCGGTGACTGAGAAAAACTGCCCGCAGACGCGGGAAACTTTAAAAAGCGAGTTACAAACTATGCGAATTGCGAGCTAAGAAATGAATTTCAGACTTTTTAAACGTGATTTTCGTGCAATTTTACCCGTATATTTATTTGGCTGTACCCCTTGCGTGCAGCAGACCCATTAACCGTGTGTGTACAGTTTTCTTAACCTGTTCATCGTTCTCTCCTATCCTAACTCTCACCCTTTCAGCGAACGGAAGGGGCGATTGTCACACTCCAGCCCCCTTCAAACCCGCTAATGATCTCGAGAAACCACTCAATGCGTGGACGTTTCCAACGTGGCAACCACGCGGTAGCGACTGACGTTTATGCCAGTTTAAAAGCTTTTAGAGCTTTATAACAGCCGTATTTATCCAGCGCTGTATGAAATGATGTAGAGCTTTTGCTTAGTTTGTCACCGTAGTCGGTGAGAATTTCGGATTTTCATGTTCTTTTCCCCCTCGCGCCTCCGGTAGATCGCTCCAGCGCAGACAGCATTGTTCACGGCGCGAATAAATTGTACCGTAATATTTCAAACGTGTAGTCTTTGTCGCAGCACTTGTCGCCGAGGGTGGCAATTAGAATAAGTCCGGGCAAATAACTTTTCACCGCGTTTCCGAAATCCGGGTCGGGCTCCGTTCTTCCCTCGGTGAAATATCTTTGTTGAGCCACCCTACCGTGCCGGCGCGAAAACAACTCAACTCCGCCGAGTTCCAATAGGAGTTGCGCGGTTCTGCATCCGCACGACTGCGCTGCACCGGGAATTCAAGATTTTCCCGCCTCCACGCGGATTGCACTCCAAGCTCCGGTATTTCTTTTCCCTTTTCCTTTTTTTAACAGGTCGCTTTTGGTTATTTTTTTATTTTTGAAGAAGGAGAGAATCGGTGCGACGCACGCGGAGCGTAAATCATTCGCCTCAACGTCGTTTTACTCCGAAACCAAGTGTCATGATTTTTTTCCCTGCCGGAATCTGAGCTGGAAAGTCCATTCAGTCATTCCCGGAAAATCAGAGAATAATAATTTATTTATTCTCAAAATTCACTTTGAGAACGTTTTTATTTATTTTTTGTCGTTTTTGTCGCTGCCGGTCTGTAGTGATTATAAATATGTTTCTTTCCGAAAAGTCACTGGAATGAACAAAAATATTAGTTTTAGTGTATTTCACATAAAGTTTACGCCTAGTTGTGCACAAGGAAAATTGACAATTTTCAGAGCCTAAAATTAAATTTTGCCGGAAGGGGAGCT